>NC_040897.2:361305-559627 GCF_900634795.4 Betta splendens
TAAAACAGTATTAACTGTACAAGAAATATAGGAACTTTAGAAGGAACTTGGTGCTGCTTCGCACCTAAGAATGAATTGATAATGAATGGTATTAAGTCCTATATGATTCTCAATCTGTCAGCAATGAGGGTTGGTACAGTAGTGTTGAGTCTGAATGTAGATTTATGTTTAAAGCTCCCTGATCATACAGCTTTTCACTCTAAAGAATATTAGACTTTAATGTCTCAGTAAGGTCTCTAAATTTTCATCCCATAAAACCCTTTAGATCGTCCACACTGCCCCTGTCAATATGTTGTTTTCACTCTCCATCAGCAAACGCTGTGTTTTCTGGGCGTGTCGCAAGCGAAGCTGCTCACTACACCTCTGTGCGGAAGCGCATACCTTTTTTGTTGTTGTTTTTTTTTTAAATTGGCTCCATGGATACGAGCCACCGCACGGTTACGATACAATAGGTGGCAGTAGTGCGACATTGAGAATGCAATCCACCGCAATCCTCCACAGAAGAAGAAGACCCACTACAGAACTGCACGACATTAGTCAGCTGGTTCTGAGCGTAGTAGAACCATACGTCTACGATCCAGAATCTGACCCTGAAGCTGAAGAGGAGGCTGTTGAAGTCGCCACATTTCGGCTGATGCAAGATGTGTCTCATTGGTAATGTCGCATTTACTTCAATTTAATTGCTTTATGTAATTTGCAAAGCGACTAGCGGTTGCTAATGCGTATGCTAAATGGCCTGTGCATATTCACGACACAACTTACCTGGAAAACTCTCGTTAATAGAAAACACTACTTTAGCTTACATTATACAAATAAATAAAAGTTTGAGAGCATAGCTGAAATAATATAAATACATTTTACATTTACACATTTCACTGTTTTGTCTTACTTGTGCTGCTGCTCTTAATATTTAGAGCAATCACTGCATGACCTACCTGGGAACAAAAAGCATTGGTTCAAATTATATATTGACCTAACGTATTTTTACTGCTTTTAATTATGTTTTTTGTCATTCTTGTTAAATCTGACAGTAATATGTCTCTGTATCTGAAGTTGTTACAGGTATCTAATCTACAGAGGCTAGTGAGCTGGTGCTGAGGATTCCTAGGGTGAAGAATCTGAGTTGCCATCTCTTCATGCTTGGGTTGTAGATGAAGGCAGAGTTTCCTGATGGATAAAACACTAAAACACTCATTGTATGATGGATGTAAACCACCTGTGGAATAACTCCTTTACCATTTGAGTAAAAATGTGTTTTTTGTGAGTGCAATACTCACATAATTTTTTTATTTTTTATTTATATATAATTTATATGCTTTTTATTTATGGCCGCTTCAACTTTATAGCTTACCATATTAGAAAGAGAAAAAACATGTAATTTCAATACTATGATTTCCTGAATAAAAGTGTTTTCCCTTCAGAAACAGAGTTCAGTGAAATACATAATAGTTAAAGCCAACTTTATTGTAAACCAAAAAAATACACCACTACTCCAAAGCTAGAACAAACTGTTACCTTCACACTCCAATGTGCAATGTATAGGTTACTGAGTTAATTAAGAAGTCTGGGGGTTTGAGGACAGAAGCTTTTGCAGGGCCTTGCAGACGAAATGCATGAAAGTAGGGTAAACAGGGAGATGTGGTGATCCTTGTTCTCATCACTATTTGGAAGACTGAGCGGAAGCAGTCCTCTACCAGATGGAAGCTGTGGCTGTCCTCACCATCACCTCATCAAAACAAAAGGTAGTGCAATCAGAATTGTAGATTAGTGAAATGTTCATTATTATGTAGGTCAAAACCTTCTCTAATGTAAGAACACACAATACCAGACAAAAAATTAAACCACACAAGAGGACAGGGCCTGTCTGTGCTAAGACAACAGATAACAGTTGTTACAATCAAAATAGAAAATCTAAACCAGTATATACCAATTAAAATCTTCTATTACCTATCTTACTGATGGTACATACAAACTTACATACCTTCACTCCTGAGCTGAGCAGCAGATGTCTGTGTACCAACAGTCTGCAGTGATTTCTCTGTTTGACAGCCTCCTTGCATGTGGGCAACTGGGATGTGCCTCCATACAGTATAGAAAAGACTGTTACATTTACTGTAAATTGTATTGGTCCTACAAATATAATGGCTATGTTACAAGCTATCGGTAACTGACGCAATAAGCAGCAGGTATTGTAGAGATATGTGACTAATTAGCAACTAAGCTTGAAACACAACACGTAATCATTCCAACTAATCATGTTAGAATTTGATAGAACAATGACATAACCCCAATCACAAGTTGATTTAGGCTGGACAGGACGGGTAATAACAAACATAACCGCATTCATCTGCAGGTTCTTTTTGTAGCGATCGACCAGCTGTAGCTCTAAAGTGCAAAGGCCTAAAGTCATGCTAACGGCTAACGCAACACAAACAGGAGCACGTCAACAGGACAAAAGCTCGATCCACCGCTTCCTGCCTGTCGCCGATCGAAGGCCCATCGCTATTAGCTGTTCCCCACACAGGTGTGTGATTGCACCAACTCAGAGTAGCACATTTGAAAAGGGACAAAGCTCAGTTGACTCACTGTAGCCGTTAGCGACGCTAGCGATTAGCTTGTCTCACACGTGGGTTACTGCATTTTATAACAGACCCAACTAACATATTTAGATATCCACAAGTATCAAGCACAAACTTACTACAGCGAGCTAGATCCACCGCTTCCTGTCTGTCGCCGCTGGAAGGGCGATAACGATCAGCTGTTCCCCGCAGGTGTATGTGATTACAGAAAAAGGACAGACGCTAGACCCACCGCTCCCTGCCTGTAGCCGCTCGGTGCCGATAGTCATTAGCTTTTCTCCACACAGGTGTGTGGCTGCAGGAGCCCACATGAGCACATTTGAAGGGGACAAAGGCTCGGTCGACTGGCTGTAGCCGTTAGCATAGCTAGCTAGTAACTTGCCCCACACATAGGTTACTACATTTAAACGGACAAACTAACATTTTAAAACATTATAAATATCAAGCATGTACTTACTTCAGTGAGTGGATGACGGACTTTAGGAATAGATCCTTTTTTTCCAACAGGAGCCGTGAAACAAATCCAGCATTGGACGCACCCTCGTTTGAAATGCACATACGTATAAATGCTGAGGCAGTGTTTCTGGCACCGGTCCGTTAAAAATAAAAGTGACCCACAAATCCTCACTTGTTGATCCCTTGTTAAAGTGAATAGACTTTGGTGTTGGTTAGAACACCCAAGAACCGAACTATTTCTATGGGAGGACTTGGGCGCTGCCGTGCTCGTCTGTTCACGGTGAGTGAGAGGGGGGAAATGGCGGAAGTCCAGTTTTGGTTCGGGATCATTGTGGGGGTGGTGGTTCAGGATTTGCAGGGAGAACTTCCGACCAAGGTGACGACAACTGGGACACAGTCTCAGAGTAGGTCGTGGTCTGTTTTCATTGGGTGAGAAAATTTACGTTTTCAAAATGTGAAAAAAGCAGGAAATGCATTTCTACCGTGCTCAGTGTGTGTATATGTGACCCATAGAGTCATAGGAACGCTCCAAAACGTCTAAAAAGTGGATTTTGCATGATATGAGCCCTTTAAACTGTAGGAACCCATGAACGAAGGCTCAGGGTCACCTGTCGAGGCTTTTTCAGTTCATTCGTGTATATGTCAGCAAAATGTTTGCTCACATGCTGTTTATACAGAGGTGATGTTCATGGAGGGGGAGTGTGTGTTTACACTGTCTTGGTGCTGATATATAAATGCTTTGACTGAATAATAATTTTAAATCTGTGTGTTGACACATATACTCAAACATCTCACAATAAAGCCTCACTGCTTCATAAATGCTCAGCAAGTGTTGTCACTATTCAGGACCACCGGGCCCAGTACGCTTTTTGGCTGCCCAGTTTAAGTTCACAATGTTCTACCACAATGGATTTGTTACATGTTACATGTGTGAATATTTAACTTGCCAGACTGGACCGTCTGAAGAGGTTTGACTAATAAATGCCTTTGTGCTCTGAGGTCAGGGGCCGGCAGTAACCCAGTTATCCTGCTGTAACCCCTGCAGTCCCAGCAGGAAACACTGTGGGCTCCACAGTGGAGCCAGGTGTGAGGCATGTGTGCTGCTCTGTCTGCGACTGCAGAGGTTACTGCAGGATGACTGGCTTACTGGCGGCTGCATCTTTGACCTCAGCCTCACTGGCCCAGCGCTGGAACCTGCAGCCTGGTGTTAATAGAAAGCAGCAAAGTCATACTGATCCTTTTAAAGTGTTTCTGACGAGCAGTTCTGGCCTGGACTCGATGCTGTGGTGCAGTGTAAAGGACATTTCCACACTATGTTAAGCAGTGGGAGCCTGAGGGGAATGGGAAGAGCAGTTCAAAGCTGCAATGTTCATAAAACAAAAGAATCACATGCTGAAGTGATGAAAGAGACACTGAACAGGAGAAACGTGCCTTCATTCATGTGTAGAAACTGGCGGCTGGTGATCGGAAGACAATTTCAAATCTCTGCTGTAGTTTATAGTCGCAGTTCTTTCTGTAGCTCATACAAACACCCTGAGCTTCACGTGTGTTGTTGAGTCCACCTTGGCCAAAGTGGGAACGGCTGTGGAACCAGCCTGGCTTTGACCTGCTCACACTACATGGCTCTGTTTGAGGCCACGGGTTTCTGGGGGGAATGCGTTTCTACTGCTCCTCAGTGTTTGTTGATGACCCTCCTGCGCTGGTCAGACAGCAAATGACTACAATGGAGTTTAAATGGTGATTGAAGTGATGAGTGAATTGTGACGTATTTCTTTTGTGGTTGATGAATGATCTTCTTCAAACTGATGCCAAGTACTTTTGGTCCCTTGATGTCAAAACACCTTCAGCGAAATATGTTGTGTTCTTCACTTCTTCTTCACTTGTTGAAGTTGTGAAAACAATATAATTTATTTGAAGTTGTCTTTTTGTTAATTTTACAAATAGTACATAGTTTCTGGTTGCTGCACAGTTTTTCAAGCAGCAATGACAAAATTTATGAGAGGAAACTAACTGTGAGCTCATTGAACTGACAGGACAGAAGCAGTAACACCACAGAAATAACCTAGATTCATTAATTATGACGTGTCAACACAGTGTCCACGCTCTGGGATGTTGCAGCACATGTAGATTGTTGTTGTATGGACAGAACGCACAGCACTCAAGCAGACAAATGTATGGATTTATTATCAGGTTGTACATGTGTCCCTCACACACACAAACCCTTAGTTTGCACCTTGCACCTAGGAGAATACGAGTAAAACAGCTGTGCATATTTACAATGAGACATATTTGCATAATTCTTTTGGGTGAAAACACTTCATTTTCTTCCTTCTATTTTGATCTTTGTCTTTAAAACTGTTTCTGTACAACAATAGTGCAATCAGAAAAATGGAATCGCAGCCTGACTCGGATTTTGTTTGACCGTAACCAAACACTGGAGTTGAACATCACTCTGTTACACTAATCCTGCTGTTCCACCGCCTAGCTTCACAGCTAGTCCTGTATTTGTCATTATAAAAATACATATTTGAACAACCTACAACTTATCGTTTAGCACCACGCTAAAACGCCACTGTCATCAGAGTCGTCCTTGATGCTTGAAGGGGGAGCGGAGGAGGAGATGTGTGAGATTCCCGCAGCTGTCGTGATTTCGAGCGTAGTCACGTTTTGCGTGTTCAGCCCTGCTCTGTGTTTTGGGCCTAACTCTGTGTTTGCAGAATGTTACAGGGAGCCGCTGTTTTATCAGCGTGTTTAGCCCTGAAGGTTTGGCTGTGGCCTGTTCCATCCTAGGATGTGCTCCAGCAGAGGCAGAGAGCGTCTGGTCCAACACTACCTGGTTCAGGACTCCACCGGACTCCACGTGCAGGTGTTAATATATATTACTAGCAGTGAACTGCACTATTCTGTTCTATTTACACCATGGCATCTTCATTAGCATGTACTTTATTAATCTGCCCCAGTTTAGAGCGTCGCTTTCAGTTTGTACCTAAAGTCGACATCATAGGTCGGCTGGAGGATCCCGAGTCCAGCACGGGACTGGTCCAGAGGCGGGGCTTTGACAGCAGGCTCCAGTAGGTCCATGTCAAAGTACGACAGTACCAGAGTGAGGAATTGTTTGATTTCATACACCGCAAAAAAACGGCCGGGGCATTTTGTGACGCCAGAGCCAAAGGGCATGTAGAAGTAACGCAGCCGCCGCCCGTTGCGGTGGAAGATCGTCTTCTCCCGCCTGTTGTCGTCCAGGAAACGGTCGAACCTGTACTCCTGTGGGCAGAGGAGGGATGAAGAGAGAGGAGCGTGTGTTTTCACAAGACCAACATGTAGTTTGAGACAGAGTGGCTTCCTTGTTCAATAAACAGGGTCTTACATAGGGATCCTCATAAATGTCTGGATCGTAGTGCAGAATTGGTGGATACAAAGCAATGACGTCATCTTTTCTTATGCGATAGGACTCCTGGTTGTCAAGGTGAAGGAGGAAATCCTCCTTAGCAACGCGTACATTCATGGAGGCACTGGAGAGACGCATGGCTTCTTTGATGATGCTGTCTACAGGCAGAAAACAAAGAAGCATTTACAACAAGCCACAGCTCAAGTCAGCTGATTGGTAAGTTTAGGAAATCGTACCCAGAACACACAGTTTGTCCAGCTGCTCCCTGGTCAGATTTAGCTGAGGGTTGCGTGGGTCGACCACCTGACCCGAGTCCTGCAGAACTTGTTGCACTTCCTCGCGAGCTGCTTTCATAGCGTCAGGACTCCTGAGCACAGACACTTGGAAGCTGTAAACGCTGTAGACGCTTCATTACCCACAATCCATCATGCTGCTGAACTGATCCTGCTCAGTTGCCTGACTGCTGCTCCGCTTCGTGGTACCTGATCATATAGAAGAGGCTCCAGAAGGTGGCGGGGAGGGTGTTGGCCTGTGACGCCCAGAGCAGAGCCACGTGGGTCCTGGCCTTGCTCACGTCATTGAAGGTAGACAGCGAATCGTTCAGGATCATCCTCATGGAGATCAGATCGGACACGTTCTCCCTCTTGGAAAGGTTCTCAGCGTGCATGGTCTTAGCTAGATTCTGGATGTTTGTAACAGAAACGACGTGTCATGAATGTGTCAGTGACCACACAGAGCAAAATGAAACCCACTGAGACTATTCTACCTACTGCCCTGTTTCCTTTTAACGGCTTGTGAAGGTGAAGGGGCGTCCACTGACCTCTCTGGCGCTGTAGGCGCTCAGGAAGACGTGGATCGGCAGCCCGGCGACCAACGCCGGGAAGATCTTGTCGAACTCTTTGAAATTCTCCAAGGCGCTGAGCACCAGGGCCTTCTGGGCCGCCTGCCGGGCCTGACACTTATCGTCCCCAAAGTCTTTACCGAACAGCGTCAGGTAGCCAGATTCGAACATCACCTGCCAGACAGACAGGAACGGTTACGGCTGCTGTTAAGTTGAGATATAAAGGCATCAAATGTGGGTTTTTGTCATCCCATAGTTTCCAGTCTAATCTGGTTGATGTCATTTTCTGTTTCTTGCTAATGAATTTAGAGCAAAGGGCTCATTTCTCCCATGGTTTCACTCAGTCCTTGTGAACTTTGTCCGTCTCGTCTTGTTGACTTGGCTCAGTCTGTGGGTCGGTTTGTTTCCTGTCGCTCCAGTACGTGAACATTCTGTTCAGATGACCAGTGATTTGTAGTTTGCACCACTCTGCTCTGAACTTTGTCCTGCTCTTTCCGCTCATTGCCAGTTGCTAGTTCAGTGAGAGTCTAGTGGGCGTTTTGCAAGGCGTACCTTGTAGCAGAAGGCAAAGATGCCGTCCACCTGCCACTGCTCCTTGCTCGGACTCAGCGTGTCTGACCGCAGCATCACGTCCTGCAGGTGGCCCATCATGGTTTCTATCAGGGAGGGCAGAGCCTCGCCCTGTAGGGTTTTCAGAAAGGTTTGGTGGAGGTTCTCCGTGGTGTGGCCATGACGGGGGTCGAAGCTGTCGTGGCCGAATGCCTGGTGCAGGGAAGGAAAAGCCCAGAGCGTTGGTGGTAGGTTTCACTGAGAGCGTTACATTACATATATGTACAGTACAGTGCAAATGTACCTTAACAGATGTAGCAAAGTGGAACTTCCTCCAGTCCAGGTGTCTCCCCTGTCTGATCACTGAGTGGTAGGAGAAGGGGTCACACAGGAAGTGGATGTACTGGCCCGCAATCTTGCAGGTGAAAATGTGGCCGTACTTCTTCTGTCGGCTGCGGAGGAACTGGAGGGGGTTGGCGCCGAACTGCAAAGCGCAGCCCAGGTAGGGGATGAGGCCGTTTTCCACCGCGGGCTCATCGGGTTTCCTACGGGCATCCACAAACAGACGGCAGCGTCAGGCGCTGGAGGGTCAAGTGATCGTCTGGACAGAGGGTTGATGCACGGTTACAATCTACTGCTAATAAAAATAGACATCCTGAAGCTACTCCAGGACGCACACAGGACAAATCCAGCCATCAGGGACATCATTAGCTCATCTTTTTGGTGGAAGCCCTCTGTGTGCAGTGGCTGATCTGTCTGTGGGTTCGAAGACTTCACCAGGTCCCAGATCAGCGTTTCCACACGCTTGTTCTCTCTTAGGTTCACTGTTTCTGCCATTGGCCTCAGGCAACAGACGCCCGTTACACCCCAGGACATGCTGCCTGCTTAGTTTGCCTGCCCTTTTCCACCGCTGCCGGCTGGTGAGACTTGTGTACATTCCAACCTGTGACTTCAGAAGCCAGATCCTCCTAACAACCCGCCTCATTTTCACAACATGACAAACAAGGCTGTTGCTGCAGTTCACCAGGCGAAGCCAGCGGCTACAAACCAACACGACAAAGCTTATAAATCAGCACCTTCCTCCTCATTATCGCAACATGTAGTATTAGCACGCGTGTCATTGCTGCTGATGTAATGAGACGCTTTCATCAAGCACCCTCTCACCTGCAAAACCTGTCTGTGCTGATCTGTGTGAGCCTGCACGAGTCACAGCGCGCTGGTAAAACCCGGGGGGTCTGATTTTACCTGTGTCGCGTCCCCACGGCGAGCCACAGCAGGCAGCAGAATCCCACCAGCACAGCCCAGATCAGCGCCACGCTCAGGATCATGCCGGTCAGATGATGAAGACAGGGAGATCCAGCTCAGCAGGGGGTCCAGTACCTCGACTCGAGCTCCAGACTCAGTTCACCGCTGCTTGCTTCATTTACAGAAGATGCTGTTCTTCAGTTACTGGAGTCCACACGCTTGACACAGTAGGAGTTGATCAGTGAGTCATCAGTTCAGCTTGCACCTAATGTGATGACAGGAGCATGTGGGAGGTTTTTATACTATGCTTCATAGGGTGGGACCAAGCAGCTGCATTGTTGTGCAACTAAATCAGTTATTTGATTTATTATTTTTAGCAGTAGTAGTATTTACATTTAGGAATCATAGGTAAAATAACACACATTCTCCTTTTTCTGTTTCATTCTCAAACTGGGATTGTGAGTCCTGATAATTTTTTTGTCCATCAAATATCTACTAATTATTACATGTAATAATTGTAAGGTGTAAATAAATATTTGGCTTAGACTTAAATAACAGAAGCGTCGCCATAGTTCAACAGACAAGTACGCTGATTTTCTGTCACATGTATCTTTCTAGGAATTAGAATTCCATGTGTTCTGTGTGTAAATGCATGGTTCAACAGTCCACTTAGCCAATTTGACGGTTTGTTGGCAGAAACAGACCTTGCTGGGTTAGAAGGGTCAAGGCCTGTGGGCTTAAGCTGGAGTTCAGGTTATTGTTTAGGGGAATGAGTTTTGTTGTCATGCCTAAGGTGAGGGTGAGGGAGGAAACACTGTGAAGTCCATCCATGCCAAAGCTAAGGGGTGTGTGTGGATGTGCGTGAGAGGTGGCCTTGACCGGAGTCCATGGACAGTGGCACCTGAAGGACTGCGCTGCGATAGTGGTAAATAGATCACAGAATCCAAGGTCCCTACTGTGCTCCCATTGTGTGTGTGTGTGTGTGTGTGTGTGTGTGTGTGTGTGTGTGTGTGTGTGTGTGTGTGTGTGTGTGTGTGTGTAACCTGTTGAAACTTGTCATTGCAGGCGTACAATGTAGTTACTCAAGAAAAACAACATAAGGAGAAGAAATTAACCTTCCACGTAATGTCTTTACACGTGTGCTGACAAATACTGCAGCGTGGAGGATGAATCATCCAGCGAAGCATGAAGCAGTGCAGAACACAGATGAACTGCAGATCTACAGTTCAATGAAGGTTCAACCTCAAGAAAAAAAACATTTCCTCAGGTTTCCAGGTTTATTTACGTGTTCAATATCACCAGGTATATGTTAAGGCTTTTAACTCCAAACTTCATGTTCATAATACTGTCTTTTCAAAATTTAAACAAATTATAAAAATAAAAATAGCATTTTTGGCAGATAAACCTCTTCTAATTGGCTTAATAATTGTAATCAACATACAAAATAAAAATGGTTCATTTCACGTATATGCAACCCCCCCTTACATGTTTACATTACATAGATACTGTTCGGGTCAATTTGACCCAACAGTAAAACTTAAGGCTAAAAAATAAAATATTACCAGGGTTTTACAATATTTAACAGCCATATTTAACAATAAATATCTCGCCAGTATTAACAGAAAGTTTAGCTAACCTGAGTTGGAACGTTTTGCCGTTACTCAGTATGTGTTTCCTTACGCCATTCCTCTCGTACTGGTAACGCTAAATGACCGGTACCATTAGTGTTTCCTTTTTTATGGCTAATTTAATGTTACTGGCGGTCACTTTATTTGGAGAGCTCTCACTTTGAAACACTCCTGAGAAACATAAACGTCGGAGCATTCAGGACTGTTGCTATCTTTACAGTATTTGGCATGTAAGTTTAGTGAGCATGATTTAATTATATTTTAATTGAATCATCATTGAATGACATATTTTGAACATATCTATTAACCCTAACTAGTATAAATGTCAGACTCTTTTAATGTATGCCCAGACTGTGCATTTGTAATACACAAGTTATTAAAGGGTTGTATATTTTGGGGCATGGTGGACGTCACTCATTTGCACATGCTGGACGCTGTCTGTTGAGGTTCAGGGGGTCCTGGGATCTCACCTCGGCTTCACAGGTGCTTTGGCAGAACCTGCAGAATGCTGAAGACGCTTCCTGCACACTGGACTTTATCCAAAGATAATGGTACCTGTTATATTAAAATAACTTGTCTTTTTATATATTTTTTATATATTAGTTTCTGACCAAAAACTAACAACTTTGCTCATGATCTTGTTTTTACAGGTGCTTCTTGGGCATTAATCCAAAAAGGCAGCGTGGACCCATCAATCAGAAAGTCTGTACCTTCATCAGAAAACTAATTGATTTTTAGTATTCTAAACTAAATCAAATTTGCAATATTGCTGTAAATTTACATTTAATTACTGGCTACTAGTTGCATTACATTTACAGGATTGCATACTGTGACCTCACAGCAATTACTGTAAATTTGTACAGCGATATGCTGTAACATCAAAGCAATATCATGAAACCTTTACTGTGAAATCACAATTTATATAAACAAAACTACAAAAACATACTGTCATATTACAGTAATATTTGATACATTTACTTTAACATCACAGTAGCAAAGAGTAATTTAATGTCTTACCTTACTGTGAAGTCAGAGCTGTCAATGTACAAGCAGTAAAATACTTTGAAAGTCATACAATTAGTAGCCAGTAATTTACTGTAAATTTACACCGAAATATTTAACAGTAAATGGTTTGTTGAATGTGTGAGACATTACAGTCTCACACATTCATCTTATGTTCTCACCCCATCTAAAAAGTACAAAAATGAGTTTTTATGGCAACACCATTGCCTGTGACAACTTCAATTCAGGAGGTTTTAAAGAGAAAGCTTAAAATGGTCACAATGATCCAAAAGAACAGGGCTGAACTCCCAGTAGAGCATTTGGTAGCCATAAACAAGGTCCACCAGTCTTCCAGGTTTGCCTTCACAGACAGAACAGCCTCAATGTCTTATTGCACAAAAATGCTGAAAGCATCAAGGGAACATGAAAAAGAGTATGATTCTGGATCACAATACCACTAAAGGTGGGGTGGACCTGTGTAAGATGGGCACAATTACACGTATTCAAGTTCTTAATATTATATTGTTGTTTCATTATTTCGTTCATTTCTGGCTTAAAAACCTTGTCTAAGTAAAGGTGGCCTTTATTTGCCTTGATTTTAAGTCACTGTATTAGTTTGACCCTGAAAGAACATGTTGTTCATAAACATCTCACAATGAAAATTGATAGTGATTCCGTGCACGAGACTGGTCTGCTGAGCCGAGTATCAGGTGGATGAGGGGAAAATAAACCCTATCAATGGCCCTGGTACAAAATGATAAAAAGCTGATAACAACCTAATGATACCTTTCATGGATCTTCTCAGTGAAAGGGACCAACCTCGCCAGAGCAAAGAGGAGCGAGCAACAGGTGATTTAGAGAGTGAATAGCCAGCCAGAAACGCTGCTTCAGTCTGACTCAAGAGTTCAAGGACAAAAGTGATTGACTTTTATTTCTCAGCTACAAGAAAATCTTGCAGGAAAAGTGACAGCAGTAGAAGAGCTCAAAGTCAAAATGAAAAACAAAAGACTTAAAAAAGAAAAACAACAAAGACACAACACCAGCAGAGAAGATTGGATCTATGTTACTGACGAAAGTACTTGTGAGTTAGTTCAGACAGAACATTCCTTCTTTGTGTACAGTTGCTGCCTAATGAATGTTGATAAAGCCTGACATGTCATGTTATTCAGAGAAAGTCAGCTAAACTGACCAATGAGGTCAAGGTTGAGGGTGACTGAGGTGCCATTGTGTTGGTGTGTGGGCTTCCACTTTGTTATCATATAGTGGAGCAACCTTTGTACCCCCTCAGAAACAAATCAGTAGGAACCTTGAAAAATGTCCATGTGCGCAGTGTTTAGGGTTGAAGGGCTGCAAACTGTGGCTCAAACCATTTACACAACTACTGACTTCTTTTCTATATGATATACTTTGCTTATCCATCTCTTTTTACTCATACGCATACGTTAATACTGCTGATTAGCATCACTGAAGTCAAACTGAATTAAACGTGACGTGTGAGCAGGGAGTCGTTGGGAATGTGCCACGATTTCACCATTGCTTCCTTTCAGAGATGACACACCGACCCCACCCCTTCTTCACACAATGAGGCTACACAGTGTAGAATTCTGCAGCCATGCTGCCTGACACGTCCTTTCAGGGAGAAAATGAGCAAAACTACACCCGTAACAAAATACGACAATTTGGTAATGAACCTGTAGGAGCTCGTCTCCTGCTGGTGTGGTGACGTGTTAAACTTATGAACTCAATGAAAGAAGCACTTTGATGCCAGAGGTGGCTGAAGATACAGTAAATGAGACATAAAAGGAGACAAATTGCAGCAAAAATAAATCAAATGATCAAAAGACTAAGGAAAAAATTGTTCCAAAACAGTTGCCTCAATAATGGTCATCTTTCATATATGTCTTGTTTGCTCAAAGACAAATCCTTCCTGTTATCCTTATGGAAATATTCTAAGAAATCACTTAAACAAGATAAGGTGAGGCTGGTTATGGTGGTCCACTGTTTACTCTTGCGTCATGATTTTCGTGATGGAATTTCTCTGCTGCATATGACAGTGATTCCCGGAAAGCCTTGTGGTTAAACGATAAAGCCCACACTGGTTATCTCAGGTTATCGCTGACCCGATCTGCAAAATATCATCTGTGTCCAGTAAATGAACCACAGCTTTCATTTACTGTACACAGATGACATTTTTTCATATAAATGTGTGATTTGATCCTATTTTGGGATGGCAACATCAAACATATTCTATATCAAACATATCACATCATGTTTTTTGGACAGTCATGAGAAGAAAAGTCCTCCAGGTTACATACTGTATTTAGGTAAAGAAACTGTTTTCCATATAGCAGTCTTTTAAATCGTGCTTAGAAAGACTTTGTTCCATTCTCTGTGTTACAGTTTTTATCCGTCGGTTTACACATTTATTTTCATTATCACTATAACAGCAGTGCATCAGACACATGTGCAAACCTGTACTCATTGGATTGACATATTTTCTCCCCCCTTTTGCAAAACACTTATCAATGACGTCCTTCTAAACTCCATTGTTTTAGCTTTGGGACCAAAGTTAAACCATCTGTTCTTAACTATTAGAAACCAGTAAGACCAGTATGAACTCACCATAGCACCTGTTTGACACTCTTTAGACCTCAAAATGGAACCAGGTCTGTGTTGTTCTTTTGCAGCGTGGATGGAGGAGGTCTAAAGCAGAGACTGAGCATCAATTGTGGCTGTATCTCATCCTCCAATAGATTTGACTGTATTCTAGTTTTGTGTATTTTCTGTAATATATAATTATAATTTTCTGTAATATTTACAGTACAATATTTCAGTTTTCTGCCACAGTTTGAAAAATTAATGTCATGGATTCAATAAATCAAAGCATTTATTCATCTGGATCCAGTTCTTTGCTTAAAAGGTAAAATTGACATACTGTAAACTACACAAACAAATAGCAACAGGCTCCAATGATGATCAATGAAGCACTGATTCACACTGAGATCAGTGGTTTGTATTTCGGTGTCCACTGTGTTATGACTGATTGGTCATGTTCATGTACTTGGTTGCAAGTTGTATTGTTTGAAGGAAGTTTTTGCTGCATATTTCCAGTGTTTTGACAAACAAAAAGTGTCATTATGACATTGGAGCAGTTGTTTAGACCTGTGTGTGAACTGTTAAGAGAATGTGTTGTTTCACTGGAAACATCAAAGCGACCAATAAAACCTGTAATGATCCACAGAGCTCATTTACTCATCACGTTATACATGATCTTAATGGAAATGCTTGTTTACACAATACTGAGGTCAGCTCTGAAAGGCCTACGTTTTCTTCACTTCGACATCTCAATGCTCACAGAAATTGTTCACTGTGAAGTTGATCTGTATCTGTGAAGGGAAGAAAACAGTCATTTAGACAAAAAACAATATCGTTTGGCATTATAATTTGTGTTTTGTTGAAGCCAAATACCAAAAGGTTCTTGTGTAACAGTGATAGTAGAGGTTTCTTCTGAACCCACCCACACACCTTAGGTTTCAAAACACACATCCAGAACTGAATTTCACCCAACATTTACATGGATGCGTTCAAACACGCAAGCCACCACTTTTAAGCAAGTGAGCGTGTTGCCAACATGCCGTTTATCATTTGGTTTTGCAGTATCAACATGCTAAAATTAACAAAATGAACATCTGGTGCAATGTTGGTGCAAGATGGTCCAAGGCCATTTTGATTGTGGAGAGTCTGTCTTGTCTCCTCTAACTTCACTTTGTTTATAATGAGGATACCAGACCACTATATTTGAAAAAACTTGAATGCTCTTGGTTGGCGTTTTAATTTTCTTTATTCATTCATTCATTTCTCCTCAGTGATCAATGAGTCCAATGTTCCACTCAAGTGTTAAAATAATTCCAGCATCATCATATTGGGTTGCCTGTAGTAATTGTAATGCATATCACAGACATTTTTATTATTTTATAGCTCTAGCTCATTCATACTGTGTTATGTAATTCATATCAAATCACTGCAGTTTGGTAATAAAATGTCTTACTCAGGTTTAATTAGCCTCTGTATTCGCTGATAACCTGGAATTAACTTTTGAGTGTTGCAGAGACAAGAAAATCAGCAGAGACGGGAGGAAGAAAGATTAAAAAAAGGTTACAAGAACAAAGAAACCGACTGCTAATCAGTAAGCTGCAATGAGCAAACATTTCTTCCTAATCGGCTGTTCGGTCTGCATGACCCTGAGTCTGCTGATAGACCGCTGGAACTCTAGTAATGCACTGAAACCACCTGCATCCTACAAAAACGTGACCAAGTTTACCAAAAGCTGACAATCCCATTTCCTGATAACCAGTGCAAAGCTATGTCCATGCCTTTTCGGGGGTCAGGTCCTTTCAGACATGAAGTTAATCTTAAATCTGTTCAGCATCCTGCACTAGAAACATTATTTCTCATAAGCTGTATTTACTAACCTCTACCCCTTATTTTTGTTACATGATACACTTACAAGAATAAATGCAGTGCATGGCTGAAACGGGGTTCGGGTTGTAATTATGAACAATTGCACTTTACTGACAACACCCAGGTTGTGTTTTGGTACTGTAGCATGATGGCATGTACATCAAAACGACTTGTCTTTGACTTGTTTCCACTGCGGTTGGCCGGGCTCTCCTTTCAAGAATAATAATAATTGCTACGATTCTTACTTTTCCTTTTGATTCTAATCTAATGGGTTGTGGGTACTACACACAGAAGGCTCCAGCCATATGTCACACATGTGACTGGTATTAGTGGGAGTCACCTATAGTAGCAGCAATATGCCCCCATTCTCCTGTTTGGATGACTTCCACACAGTAGATTGCAGTAGTTCAAACCAAGGTTAATCAACTGTAACAGTAAAGAACTTCATGAACTGAATTCATCTCTGGCTCTCTACACTAACATGCAGCTGGTTCAGACACAGGCTGGCAGTAAATGTACTGGTAGAAGTTCTGGATCGGTCTTGGTGTTTAACCGAAGCGATGCCTTTTCATCCACATAGCGAACCCGATCACCCCCTGTACAGCAAGTAGCAGCACAGCCAGCAACCAGTTCAGATGACCTGGATGACCTCGCTCCCTCCCAAACTGGCAGAGGTCCTGACAACAGAATGCTACAGAGAAAGAGCTAACAATTGGGCCTCAAACACTGATAGCGAGTGTAACTTTGCTGTTAAAAATGTCAACAATGTCAGAGCACATTGTTTTCCAAAGTATAGGATTTCTTAGAGAAGGAATCCCAACTATTCTGGCCAAACACCAAACTGTTAAAAACATTACAGTTGACATTGGGGCCAATGATATCATCAGCACCAATCAGAGGTCCTGAAGCAGGACTTCACTGGTTTACTGAACACGTTGACCTCTCTTAAAGCTAAGGTGTTTGAAGGGGTAATGAAAGGTTCAGAGGTTTGATGGCACTGGACAGATGGCTCTCAGCTGCATGTACTATACTGTAGCCTACACAAAGTGAAGGGGTTGAGATGTTGCTGCCGTATTCCAGGTGACAATTTTGTGTCTTCTGATCATCTTACCGGTAACTGTTGAAATAGACACCTGCTGTTAATCATCTACAGGCCTCCAAAGTAATGTGAAGCCTTCATAGATAACTTTACTGAATTGCTCTCTATTATCTCAAAAGATTATGATTATATTGCTGGTATCCATGTTACTTACAAACAAATTCTCTAAGGTGGTTGAAACATTTGGCCTCCCACGTGTGAATGGGTCCACGCACACACTCAAGGTCACACACTGGATATGGTTACCCTCGGGTGTTGTTGGCCTCTCAGACCACCTGTGTTTACTTGGACATGTTCATTTTGAAGAAACAACAGCCTGGATGCTTCAGTGCTAAACAACCATTTTAAATGCTTGGACCAATAGTTTTGCTGCTCTGAGATGTTAAAAGATGTTTATGTCAGTACACATTTTGGTTAGTAGGGATGTTGCTTGATCTCAGCGCAGCTTTCAATGTCCTAGACCACAAAAACCGTCTTGACGCATTGAGTGTGTGGGATTATCAGTGAAAGGTCCTAAGCTGTTCTGGTAATATTTTATTAACAGGACATATTAGGATTCCATTGGTGCTCATAAATCTGAGCAGGATGCCACGATGTGGAGTCCCTCAGGGCTGATTTTTGGACCACTGCTATTCATCCTACACATGCTCCCCCTGGGTCAGTTTATACATGGCATAATGTTACTGTGATACAAGGCAAATTAGCTTTACAGATGACACTCATTTGTCACACTCAGACAATATTTACTTATCTCTGTCAAGTGACTATACTGTAGTCTCTTCAATTCATTCTCTCTGTGTCTAAGTAAATATCTGAATGCAATCAAATTCAGTTCAACTCTGTGTTGTTAGCGGAGTTAGAAATCCTGGTGTCATAATTGACCTTTAACACTCACATCAAAGCCACGACTAAAAGCATTCTATAACCTCAAAAACATAGCAAGACAAAGACAAAGACACTATTGAAAGTCATTTCTGCAATGCATTCTAACTGTACTATGTTGAGTGTTGCGTTGATGCCAGAAATAAGAACCAGAAAAACTGAGAACATGACTTCAATAGAATACAATAGACTTTGATGTGGGACCTTGAAATAGGAAATATTTATTTATAATATATATATTATATAAGATGTATTTAGGTATTATGGACCTGATTATATCTTATAAATATAATCTAAATCTTCTAAATACATCTACATCTTCATAGCTTGAAGATTCTCTTCACTGTATTTGTTTAGGAAAAAAATTACCTTTTGTGCATCTGTATTATACTGCTTTTTTTCTTTATTGTCATTTTATCAGTCACTTTTTTCATTTAAACTGAGACAGAAATATGACAAGGCAATTTAAATGTCCAAGGTCAACACTGTTGATAAAAGTTAATATTTTCAGCTCCTTGACCTAAATAAATGTAATAAAACAAATACAGTGTTGTGCTGCAGCACTGTATTATACTGTGTTTATATCACTATATTTATCGTGTTATTATCTGTTTACCAATCAGTTGTGTTTGAGTTTAGATGCTCCAGTTCATGTTAGCCTTTTTTATGAGAGTGTGCGTTTGTTGTTGTATCGATACTTCAGCAAAAGGGATTATCAATAGCAACATGCTTTTACACTCCACCAGAGAATCGTCCCTGAGGTAAGAGCTGCTACACTGACCTTGAACACCGGTGTAAAAGCTACTATTGCATATCTCATGCTTATCTCCTAAGGTTCGACCAATTAACTGATTAGAACTTGCATGTGTGCTTGCGTTTAAGAGGAGGCAGCCATTCATTAAAACTCAAGACAAAGCAAGTATGGAAGCATGGTAAGACAATCAGCTAATCAAGTTTCTTCAATGACTTGCAGAAGGCCCCTCACTGTTACCGCTCAGCTTCCTCGCCGCCAGGGGCCACTCTGGGTTTGCTTTGTTTAAGCGTCCTTTTGGTTTGTTCTTGTCTGTCATGTCATTTCTTCTTGTAATCAGTTTGATTAGTGTCACCTGTTTAAATTAGTATTTAAGGTCCTACTTTGTGTTGTTTGTTGTGGGTTTATTCTTGATGTTAAACTGTTCTTCATGGTTCTTGTTATTGTGTGTCAAGGTTTGTTTCTGTGTGTGTCATTGTTTGTTACATGTTTAGCTTTCAGTTACCATTATCTTTTGTCTGCATGAGCAGTAATTTTTAGTTGTACTGTACACAGTGAAGGGTGACTTACTGTATTTAGATGTTGTGACAAACTTGCATGTGTGCTTGTAAGTGCTTGTTGGTTTCAATTCAATTTTGATTGAGCTCTGAAGAATCATGGCCCGCATGAGGAAGGGAGTGACTCAAGAAAAATAAACATTTCTTTAATCGTGTATTGTGTGTGAAGTCCCTGGCAGAGACTTATGTGGCGTCTGTGAGCCAAATGTCCCATAAAAAACTTTGCGAAACTTGGCAATGATTGCAGACTATGGGAAATTACACACTGTGCGTCTACTCCAATTGTTGTACTGTTGCTTGAAGCCGGTTTAACTTTATCAGAGTTTTTGAAAGTCGTTACTCCAAAATATATAAAAAGAAATCAGCCATGATCCACGATTTTAAGATAGCTATGAAAAAGCTTTTTGGCACTATATGTTTCTTTAGTGACATTACGTTTTTTTTGTCATTTCTCACGGTTATGACCATTGTCAGGCTCTTTTTTTGTTTGCTGCTCTCTTGTGGCTCATTAGTGTCAATGTACAGTATGTAACTCATTCTAGTCCAAGGTCTAAACTCTGTAGATTTTAATATACTTTAACTTACCTAAGATATTGTGATTGCAGAAAAATTAATTAATTAAAAATTTAAATTGACTGTGGAGTAAATCACATTAGTGATAACAACTAACAATGTTTCGAACCATCCATCCCTTTTCTACAGCTTAGTCCTACGCGGGGGTGCGGGTTGCGGGGTGCGGGGGTGCGGGGTTGCTTGTGCTGGAGCTCTCTACTGGGGTTCACCCTGGACAGGTCGCCAGTCCAACACAGGGTACTAACAATGTTTAGGAATGGAAAATCTAAGTGTTACACTGGCCTTTAGATTAGTGAGTAGTATTAATCCTACTTAATGTTACATGTTAGAGTTTCATTAAATTAAAGAAAATAAAACGTGAAAAACTATAGTTTCTCTCGATGATTCGTAATTGTTTCTTCCATTTGAGGCCCACCTACCGGAAGTAGCCGTTAGCTGGAAGCGGAAGAGGAACGACAAGTTGCGTGCGAGAGGAGAACGTCCAACGTTACTAAATTCGTCGTGTTTATACCCACGTAAAAACTAACCGTTTTTTTAACATCGAACATTATCGGATACGAGATGATGTTCAACAGACAGACGAGCCTATGGATGGGTGATGTATGTTTTAAGTAGTTTGTTTCATTACAGTTACCTTAGCGTTTGCTAGCTAGGCGCAGTGGCTACATCATTAGCTTGGTTGGAGTTAGCCCTTTACTTCACCGTTGGTAAAGATGCGACTATTTCCTTATTGTTGGTTTGACTTGGTTTAAAATTCTATCAGTGTCCAGTCTTACAAACTGCATTTTATTAAGTTGCAGGAAAGCTGCCTATTAACGACCGTTAGCCAGCTAGGCTAACACTGTAGGAAGCTAGCGTGTGCAACGGGCTTGAAGTTCTTGTAGTTCACACGTGAAATTCTAGTTTATAACTGCCATCTGCTTCGTTAGACGCGTTCCTTGTTGAATGACGTAGTGCGCCCTGGATTTATGGACGATTCCAAGTTTCAAATGGAGCTAAAAGAACAAAGTGGAATGGAGACAGGCCCTTAAATAATTTGGGGGGACCTGGAACCAGATTCAAAGCAGAAAGCAGAAAAACAGCACGATAGCAGCGTGTTCCTATATTATATGGGGCTATCGCTAATAATAACAATAATAATAATAAAGGAAGCCTAAGGAACTGCTAATGATGACAGTATTGATATACGTCCTAATGCTGTAGGCATAAGCTGGTAAAAAGGTTTCATTACTACCAGCTGTGATTTTGTGATTCATTATTCAGTTATTATTTTATATAATTATTATTAATTACACCAAAATAATTAAGAAATTAGTTTGAAAATATGTGTACATGAAGCCGTTTCTTTCTGCTGAGCACATCTGTACTAGACTTGTATTACTGTAAACACGTGGAATGTGATGAATGTAAATGTTTTTGTTTAGCTGGATCCATACATGGATGAAAACTTCATCAAGCAGGCGTTTAGTGCTATGGGAGAGTCACCATTTGGAGTCAAGATCATCACTCACAGGATAACAGGGTAGGTTAAATGCAGCACCTCACACTGTACTGTGCAGAAGTGGCCCACTGCAATCATCAATGAGGCATAGTCCCTTTCGCGTGTCCCCTCGCAGTTGCTTGTGTACAACATCTGTGCACTTAACTATGCATTTGTTAACAGACTTTCATGGCAATATGGACCAATTAACAATTTTCACCAACACACTGCCTAACATAAAAATATACTAATAGAAAATAGACTATATTTACTCATAAATAAGATGTCTGAAGTGGTGAATCACACTGAAGTACATGCTTATTGATAATTTCCTCTGTATAGTCCAGAATTTCTGCTGCTGAAATATTGCATGGTCCAACTTGGACATTCTGTGTGCGGCTGATTTTCAAGCAAATGAACACCTACTTTTAGCAGAATGTTTGTAATTTACTTATATTGTCAAGTGAGTGTATAACTCGGCATCTAACCGTGTACTGTGTGTTTGGGCCACACCATCGTGACAAAGAAAATACATCTATTGCAGTGGCTAGTAGTTGATGTTGTAGTTTATATAGCCAGTGATTTGTGAGTGCCCTGACATTTCTGTCCCCTCATGCAGTGGTTCTGCAGGATACTGTTTTGTGGAGTTGGCAGATGAAGCAAGTGTGGATCGCTGTGTCCAAAGACTTAACGGAAAACTGGTTCCTGGATCAAACCCGGTTAGTTCTGTGGTGTTAATACTTACTCAGAAATGCTACCCATACCAATATTTTCCTATGTATTGCACTGTAATATTTTTCTTACAAATACATACAATTTAATACTGCACTTTTGACTGATTTATGCTGTTAAACAGTATACAATTGTTGACTTGGCGGTGGATAGTGGAGCTCAAATAGTCTTGGTCGTCCTCTGGACAAAAATGCAGTAGAACAAGGTAGTTATGAACAACATTTGAGCCAACTAATTTGCTACTTGTGTTGCTTTCTCCAGCTTGAGATGTCGCTCACGATTTAAAACACATTAATAAGCAGCAATATTTCAAAACAATTCCTTATACAATTAATTGTTGTGTATTGTAGTAACAATTCTAGCGTTAGTGTTGGAAATCATTCAGGCTTGATGTGTATAGTTCAAAGCTTTAGCCTGTTACTAAAGGTGAATTGCTATTGGCCAAGCTATTGGACTCCCCTCTCCACCAGCCTATACCTGCTGCTGAAGGTGGCTGAGAGGCTGCTTGTACATGAATGTACTTTGTTTGAAGCTGGTGAATAGAGTCTCTGGTAGGAACTAACTGAGGAATGGGCTAATGGCTGGTCTGGGTGGTGGAGGTATGTAAACCAAATTAACAATAACCACAATAACTCCACTCTCTATTTCCAGCAATATCAGAGCTATAGTACACATCTTTGATGTTTGAGGTTTGCTCAATGTGTATTTTCTCTTCTCCTGTACAGCCCCGGAAGTTTAAGCTAAACTATGCCACCTATGGCAAACGGCCAGAGGCAGGGTAAGCCACGCGTTGACTCTTACTTTGCGTGTTGTTGTTTGTCGTCATCTAAAATTAAAAGTGGTGCCAATCTAAGAACACAAATGAGCTATTTCTAGATCAGTAAAAGTCCTCACAAGTTCAGTTTACCTAACCCACACAATAGTGGAGCGTTTGAACAGTAGTTACAGATTTCAGTTATAGATGCGGTCTATGTCCAGCATCCTTTTGCTTAAGAACAGTAAAGATTTGAAGGGAAAACTATTTTGAGCTTAGATTTGTTTTCTTTTTTCAGGCCAGAGTTTTCAGTGTTTGTAGGCGACTTGGCCTCAGAGGTGGACGACTTCCAGCTGCACCAAGTTTTTAAGAAGTTCCCCTCCTGCAAAGGAGCCAAAGTCGTCACTGATCAATATGGATACTCCAGGTATGTCTGTTCATGTTCACAGACCAGCCAGTGATTGGCTTGTTGAAACATATGTATGGTTTACCATGGGGTGATTTTGTTTAAGAATTAAACTACACATTGTTTAACTTCTCTGGTGTGGTGTGTAATTCTGTTAATATTTCGAAGACTTGGATAGGAGTGTTGGACGTTGACCACCAGTACCTCATCTATTTTCGAACAAAGGCTGAAGAAATGTTTTCTTGCGGGCTTATGCTAAAACTATTGTTTTCCCCATATAGGCTAAGCAAGAGCAACTCACAATTCAAGTGATGCTACCTCATGTTAAAAGTAAAACAACAAGTTTCAGTTCTACCATAATAATACCCATTATATTCTGTTTCTCATTACGTGGCTATTTATTGCCAAGTATGTAGTTTGCGCTGGTGTGGACAGGAGGTGTAACTGTTGTTTGACTTACAGAGGGTATGGCTTTGTCAAGTTTGGGGATGAGAGTGAGCAGAAGAAGGCCATAGAGGAGTGTCAGGGGACGATGCTCGGGGGAAAGCCGCTCAGACTTAGTATTGCTGTAGCAAAGAGGTGAGTAGCTGACAGTGACCTACAGTAAACTCACCAATTATCATATGAATGCTTACACAATGAGCAATGGTACAAAGTTTCAGAAATGCATTAGATATTTACTTCAATTTGACAATGTCCTGATAAAGTTGTTTTGTATGTGCCTCAAATTCTATCTGTACTGTGAAACTGGTTCATTTTGTGTTTTCTAATGCTGGTCCAGTTAGATACTGAATAAAGATTTCTTAAACTTTGATCTTATTAAAGAAGAGGAAACACTTTAATGAGTGTTCTTCATTGTCCTCCTTATTTTGCAGCCAGAAGATGAGTAGCTATCATGGGGGCCAGGGCCAGAACTACCAGAGCAACTACAACCAATCTCCGTCTAGTTACTATGGCGGCCATAGCGGTGGGGGCCAGGGAGGTTACTACTCACAGTGGGGGGGCTATGACCAGTACAGTGGCTACAACAGTGGCTACAACAGCGGCTATAACAGTGGCTACAACACGGGATACAACTATAACTATGCACCTTATGGGTACCCCCCACCAGGCCACATGATGCCCCCACCTCCCATGGGGATGCCACCGATGTCCTCTGACATGTCTGGTGCTATGGAGGTGAGTGAAACACTGACAAGGCAGGTCGTGATATTTGCTTTACTACTTGTTGTTAACACATTTCATCTTCAGCAGGGTCATGAAGAGACTGATGTTATAGAGGAGGATAATGCAGAAGGTAAAATAGTTTCTGTTGTTGTTTCTTTTTTTGTAATGAATATTGTCAGTGGTACAGTGGACTTGTTGTGGTCCGTTAGTACAGCTTGGTGTAAAAACCACAGTTCCACAACTAACTGAAACTTGCTGGCATTTAGGAGCTGCTCCAGCTGAGCTCAGTTAACTGAAAATTAATACCTGAATTGTTGGCATCACCGATTCTTTCCGTCCCACTGTCTTCTGTCGATCTCCTGTTGCTAAATGTGCCTGTGGGTCCCTCACTACTGTACTGACCCAATTCAGTGTTGGGCCACTTGAGCATTTGCACATTTATATGACTAGTTTCTTACACATTTTATAGTTGTGTAAGGTCTTAAACCTTACTTTTGTAAAGTGCCTTGACATAATTTTGTTGTAATTTGGCACTATATAAATAAAATTGAACATGTGAGCTAATGAGCTGAATTTAGGAACTGTAGTACTGTCATTCAGAGCTTCACGAGTCAATCATATTTTGCATATTTTTCAGAGCCCATCCCTGAATGTGATGTGGAACAGTGGAATAAAGACTTTATGCAGCGCAGTGAAGAGCTCTACGATGCCATGATGGACTGTCACTGGGAGCCCGTGGACTCTGTTGATTCCTCCACCCCACCCCTTTCTTGATACATTGACTCCTTTATAGCTCCCTAATGGCTGAATATTTAAAAATGTTTTTTTAATCGTTTCATATTCTTCTAAGAGTCAAAGCTACCTTAACATGTTTACGGACAGTTTACTGTCTCTTAAACATGGTTGATGCTACATACACAATACTAGTTTCTATTCAAACCTCTATTCAATGTACATTGAATTTTTGAGTTGATTTAAATTTTACCATGTTGGTAAATTACAGAAAGCTGGTCAGTAATCAGTGAAGTTATTGTGCAGTCCACACTGTGTAGTATGATGTCTTGAGGATGTGGCACGGTCAGTGTTTGGCCAGTGATTAATATTACAGATGAACAAACATGCGTTAGCTTTGGTTTATTAATGCTGAAGTTGTCACCAGCATTAGAATTAATATAGCCCCATCTCTTTAGAAACAAAAGTAAACAATACCTTTACTGTGTTTTTCTGTCTTTTATGGATTAATTTTTAACATATGATGTTTTTAATGAAGGATTGTTCCTTTTTTTTCCCCTCCAAAATGTCTTGACGTTCTAATTGTAAGAGTACGAAGATGAATCAGAACTGTAATTTCTAGCCTCTTTCCAGACACGTTTCTGAATAACAAATGATCCGCAGAACTCTCAAAATTTCTGAGGATGATTTATTTGATCACACACATCCTGTTAGCTCTGATTTCCCACTATCTTCTGGTTGTTTTTCTTTCTGCACATATTTAATAAAAACAGTTAGAAAATGTTTTTTTTTCCCCACAGAGAATGCTGAAAGCTCAAAGCCCTGCTGTAGCGCCACCGTCTCTTGACCGCGGATGTTGGCTCAACAAAGGCAGTAATGCTGAGAACGTTCTATTCACTGAGCATAAATTTATCTTAACTACTTTATTGTGAGCGTCACCCATTTGTCTCCTTCCCTATAAATCAGCTTTGAGAGCAACATTGTCTGCCTTGGTCAAGGTCAATGAAATGCTGTAACGTCGTCAGTGAGACAGAGTGCACAGAACCACTTGTTGCCACTCTGATTGACAGGCACAGGTCCTGCAGCAGCTGGTTCTCAGCCCAGATACAGCACAAAGGTTGTGGCTATTTATACCCACACAAACACGCTCACATATCGGCAAAGCACATTGCATCTAAATTCACATAACTGGTCACTTTAAATTGTGCACTTTTCTGTAACGTTGGTCTATAAGCATCAACTGATCAGAAACCCTGTGACACGTCGACGTCAAAGAATCAGTCATTACTTCACCATTGAGTCTTATTATTAGGAGTAATGTGACACTTACAGGAGACACAAGACTGGGCAAGAAGATGTCCTTGATATTTACGTGTGTGCTCCAAGAGAGGCCATGGCTGAGAGAGGAGCAGCAGTTATGGGTCGATTGTCTGCTAGGTCTGAAGCTGCAACTATCTCACTGTTTAATCCTCAGTTTATTTTTGCCAAAGCTAGCCAAAGGTGGAGAATAATGATCGCTAGAGAAGAGGAAAGCGAGAAGTCGACTCTTCAGCTGCACTGGAGCTACTGGCAGACACAGTAAACTTCACTGACTCAGCACAACGGTCTACTAAAGAATTTCACAGTTGGATTTCACAGGGTGGATGTATTTTCAGTTATTGGAATGCTACAGACTCGGCTTCACGTTAGTCTGTAAAGGTCTACACACAGATGGTCACGCCAGAGGATTTCAGCTGTTTTGACATCTGGAATAACTGTACTATCAGCAGTGAAGAGCAGTCTGTGTGGATTGTTTGATACCAACCAGACTAGCAGTCATGTGCTAGCATAGCGTATACAACCTTATTGCATGAGGCAGTGAAGTGGTTAAACTACACATTCACAGTCAACAGTGGTTGACTTTGATATTTGCGATCTAGTCACAGTTGTTGTGGGTTCAGATGGTTCTCTACACGGTGCTGGTGGTCCTGACGGACCTGGCAGCCCGGCTCCTGGGCAACACCGTGTTCCGGCGGCACTTCCACCTGCTGCTGTCTGCAGTGGTGACGTTCGGACCTGCGCTGAGTCTCTGGGTGTCCCCGCACAGCGTCTTCGCCAAGAGGGGTCACGTCCTCTACAGGTGAGGCTGCCTCCTGGTGCTGATCTGCCTGAGACTGCATGTTACATGAGTCATGAGTCATTGAGCAAAACAAAATAAGTCCTGACACGGTCACGTTTCCTCCTTTAGAACTATGTCATTTAACCTCTGTTCTCGTCCATCTTCTGTGTCCAGGACGTTCCTGCGCTCTGGTTGGGGCTGGACCTGCATCTTTGTTGGCGCCTTTGTCTTCCTCCTCTCTTTCTCCATCCGCCAGTCGCTGGCTCTCTCCATCCGTCACCTCTCCAGGCTTGGCTTGGCTGGTGGACTGTGGTTTGCTTTCTGCAAACTTCTGGACCTTCTGGACAACGCCACAGGAGACTGCTACGAACCTTTAGCCGCGGGCCTGGAGGTATCCAACGGCCAGCCTCTGCTGGTGTTACGAGAGGGGGAAAGCAAGTCCCAGTGCCTGAAAGCTGGGATGCTGTGGAGAGGATATGATGTTTCACAGGACGTCTTCCTTCTCTGTCTCTGCTGCCTGCTGTTGGCAGAGGAAATAGCCGTGTTTGGCCCTTATCTGAGCTTGGGAGGGTTCCCAGACGCTCCCCTGAGGATCCTCTTCCTCTTCTGTGTCCTCTTACTTGGGCTCTGGATCTTCCTGCTACTCTGTCTCTTGGCTTACTTCCCTGAGTTTCCCACTCAGTTACTAGGAGGTGCGCTAGGCTGTCTGAGCTGGAGGGGACTGTATAAGGTGTGGTACCGCCTGGAGCCCAGCTGGTGCTGCCCTGGCAGGCCTGGACTGGGGCTACTTATGACCAAGACCAGCACTGAAGAGAACTTACAAATTCGCAACAACTGCTTCACAGCTACGGCGACGGAGATGAACTGAAAAAAAGGAAAATGAATACATTAGGTAGCCTTAATTAGAATTTTTGTCTATGTAAGATAATAATAATAATATTTGTATTAAGCAGGTTGCTGGTGATACTTCAGTGTTTTAACGTTCTATAAAAGAAGAAAAACAAAACAAATCAAATGAATGTCACTGGTTAATGATTGCTCTTCTGATATATATTGATATGTCTTATACCAGAGTGTGACCAGATCTTTGCTGATTTACATGGAGCTGTTGCCTGCTGTCCTATTTCTGCCCTGCTGCTGACACCTGCTGGTGTAAGTGGTTGAGAGAAGTCTGTCTCTAATTACAAGCCAAGTGTGAAATGTCAGTGCACACAATATGAGATAGTTCATTCAGAAATACCTATTTTGTGTGTGTGTGTCTTTTGAGAACATACAATATCCAGGAAGATGGAAAATTATATGAAGAACATATAGATAAAAGTAAAGAAGTAAATCACATACAAAACATACAAATACATTACAGGCAGCGGCTTAGATCACTTTATCAAACCATGACCACAGTAAATCAATAGGTTCATACAGAGAATGTTTTATCTACCAGAATTATAGTTTTGGAGCCAGACTTGATGGGAATCCATTGCCACAAACAAAAAACATCTACCACAGCAGACAAACAGGACAGGATCACATGCAGTGATCAAGAGATAAGTTACTGTCTCATCAGTGACCTGAGCCATTTCCAAATGAGCTTTATCAAATAGGAACATTTTGAGCTACTTCATATGAAACTATGAGGTGTAATGGTTGGTAATATAGGTTGTTATGATCTACTGTATAGTGTTGAATGCATAGTCTGTAGCTAAAAAAGAGAATTAGTGACTTTAACCAGAAAAGAACCAGAGCTGTCCAGGTCATGGTTGAAAGCAGGAGCAGTTTAAAAAAGATTGGCTGTAATCTTTACCTCACTTTTCCAAATATGTCCAGAAGGTATTTTAAAAACCTCACGGAGCTAAATGTAGGTAGAATGACAGAATGAACCAAAGTAACCCCGAAGCTTGTTTTCTCTCGTGGGAGTGTTGAAATAAGCTCTTATCTCCTTGGCTGCTATCAGGCTGAAAGTGCCTCTGATAGTGTGACCAAACACAGTTTGTGTTGTCTGTCTTTGCTGCGGGATGAGGTGAGGTCAGGCAAGGTACCACAGAAAAGGTTTATTAATAACCATCACACCCAGAGTATTAATACACTGCACACATGCTTAATACCAAAACAGTGAGAGAACAATAGTGAATTCAGCTTTCGGTAAACTCATCGAGTGGACTCATTGACTTTCGACAAGTAGTTTATGGTTTTATGAAACAAGCAAGATGAGTCACGTCCAGTTTGAAAACCTCTATCATAAAATCATTTCATTACATGCAGATACTGTAATAAGTTCCACGCCTAATAGCTGCGGTAATGCTTGGTGTTGAGGAAGGAGCTTTGGTCAATTCTTAGTGCTTTTGAGTCCAAATCCTGTCTCAAATGTGCAGAACTAATGAAACCACCTCACATCTCACTGGTTTGTATGGCTGGATTTACAAATCAGCCAGTCACTATTCATTTCTTTGAAGGCTGTTTATTTGCAACACTCGTTTTTTCACTCAAGCCTCAAGGAGGATGGAGGGCGTCATCACAGCTGTCACCGACAGGTGAGGAGCGTTTGCTGACAGGAATCCAACCACATGTAACTCGAGCAGCTGACACTGTTTACAGTATACCTAAAGCCTGAATAAGCTAAGAATGGTATAATGAGACGTGAGTCAATTTAGTGACCTGAAAGGCAATTTTGTCTCGCTGCTCTAACCACTTTCTGTCAAGACGATTGTACAGAATTGTTTGTTAAACCCAAACAACATCTGCTTAAGGAACTGGAGTCACAAGAAAAATGCAAGCTGACCTATAAGACTGTTAAAAACTTCATCTAACACTATTTCTAAACTCCAAATAGTTCACTAGACACGTCTATATTGTCAACTAAGTAAAAGAATGTTCTTATGCCTCAAGGTAAATCCACAGCATCTTTATTGAGTAGAGACTCCAAATGATTTGTCCAGTGGTTACTGTAGCAGGTTTATTTTGATGATAGGACCATCACTCTACTGCAGGAGTGAAGGCTTGGTGCTGATGGATGGAGCCTGCCTACAGCAGGTGCAGGTATAAGGGTGGGAGATTTTCCAAGAATCTCAATGCGTACAGTGAATGAAGGCCTTTAAATAGAAGGCTGATTAGTCGATTCAGTGGCTGTTATCGAGCATAGCAACAGATTTACCATATTATGATTCAAATTTAAATTCACTTTATATAGTTACCTTGGGGAGGCCATGAAGGAGGACTATCGCTTGGCCTTAAAGAGATTCTGGCAAACCGTTTGACGCCTTAGGAGGGGAAAGCAGTTCTTCACCAGCTCTGTTTTCAGTGAAGGTGGGGAGCTGTTGACCTCAACTGGGGATGTTATTGGATGGTAGAAGGAGTACTTTGAGGATCTCCTCAACCCCTTCGACACGCCTTCTGCTGAGAGAGCAGAGGTGGACTTGCCCATCACCCAGGCAGAGGTCACCGAGGTAGTTAGTAAGCTCCTCGGTGGCAGAGCAGCGGGGGTGAATGAGATCCGTCCTGAGTACCTCAAGTCTCTGGATGTTGTGGGGCTGTCTTGGGTGACACGCCTCTGCAACATCGCATGGACGAGGGGGACAGTTCCTCTGGACTGGACAACCGGGGTGGTTGTCCCTCTTCACAAAAAGGGGGACAGGAGAGTGTGTTCCAACTATAGGGGGATCACACTTCTCAGCCTCCCCGGGAAAGTCTATGCCAGGGTACTGGAGAGAAGGATTCGGAGCAGGAGCTTGGTTCGCATTGCCAGCAATAAGTCAGACCTGTTCCCGGTGCATGTTGGACTTCGGCATGGCTGCCCTTTGTCACAGGTTCTGTTCATTATTTTTATGAACAGAATTTCTAGGCGCAGCCAGGGGCCGGAGGGGGTCTGGTTTGAGGACCATAGGATAGCATCTCTGCTTTTTGCAGATGATGTTGTCCTGTTGGCTTCATCGGGCCAGGACCTCCAGCGTGCGCTGGTGCGGTTTGCAGTTGAGTGTGAAGCGGCTGGGATGAAAATCAGTTCCTCCAAATCTGACCGGAAAAAGGTGGTTTGCTCTCTCCAGGTTGGAGGAGGGTTCCTGCCCCAAGTGGAGGAGTTCAAGTATCTTAGGGTCTTGTTCGAGAGTGAGGGAAGGAAGGAGCTGAGCCAAAAGGCAAAGCTCTTAATTTACTGGTCAATCTACATTCGTACCCTCACCTATGATCATGAGCTTTGGGTCATGACTGAGAGGGCAAGGTCACGGATACAAGCGGCCGAAATGAGCTTCCTCTGTAGAGTGGCTGGGCGCTCCCTTAGAGATAAGGTGAGGAGCTCTGTCACCCGGGAGTGGCTGCTCCTCCACATCGAGAGGAGCCAGTTGGGGTGGCTCGGGCATCTGGTCCGGATGCCTCCTGGACGCCTCGCTGGGGAGGTGTTCTGGGCATGTCCCACCGGTAGGAGGAAAACCCAGGACACGCTCGAGAGACTTTGTTTCTTGGCTGGCCTGGGAACTGTCAGGTTTTGGTCTCGTTTTTAGTTTTATTTTGAAAGGACTTAGGTTGTCATCCATGTTGTCATGTTTTGGTTCTAGTTCCTGTTTTACTTTTGTGGACTTCCTGTTTTCACCCAGAGCACATGTTTTGTTATCTCCGGTTCATTAAGCACACCTGCCAGTTGGTAGCAATCAAACCCGATCCACCTCCTCCAGCACTCAGTTGCTGGAATGTGGTCTCAGTACCACATTCCAGCGTGACTAGTATAGCTTCCTTGTTTCCTGATCGCATCCGTTATTGACCACCGATTCCTGCCTATTCCTCATCTGTACCTTCGCCTGGATTTTTGTGGTAACATTCTGACTGTCTGACCTTGATATGCCTGCCTAGCCCTAGTCTGTACCTCTGCCGAGCTAACCTGTTTACCGGACCCCTGCATGTTTTCTGGTTCTGATCTTGCCTGCTTCCTTTTGTGCCTTTAACCTGAGGTTTAACGTGTATGACCTGGATCGCCTGACTACGCTTGAACAATAAACGCTGTCTGTTAACCATACACCTGGTCTGCACTGTGCATGTGGGTCCGACACCTGCAGAAGCCTGACAGGAACGCCTTAGGGTCCCACTGGAAGAGCTGGAGTCCGGGGAGAAGGAATTCTGATTTCTCTATCCACCACTAGCATAGAGTTGCTCAAACAACAGGCATGACCTTGTTGACCTTTTGGAAACAGGGGGCATTAAGACTGAATGTCTCTAAACACTACCTGGATATTTATACTACACATGTAATGTTTCATGAGTCAAAATCATATCCAAAACCCCAAAAGAAGCAGTCTTTTGGGGTTTTGGATCTGATTTTGGTTCACAAATCAGATGAGACCTGAAACAAACTTGATCTTTAGTTACCCTCTTTAACCTCCACAACCCCTTTAACTAACAATTAAAGACAATAGACCACAGTTTGTGGTTTTTGACAGGGCAGCAACAAAGAATAAGCAGCAAGGAATTTTACATTTCATACCTTTCCTGTTACACCCTGCTTGTCTCATCTCATCCTAACAGGCAATCAATGGAACCTGGTTTCTGTCCATGGCCAGTCCACACTTGGAAAAGGAATTCAACACATGAGATGACCAAAAAAAACAACGAGTGGCTGAATTAGAGATAGAGAGGTTCTGCGTGGATGAGTGATGGACGAAACATTTCCTGGCGTTGTTCCCAAAAAATCACGTTATGTGACAAACAGAGGGCAGCCAGACATCATGAGAGCCACAAAGAGCCCTGTCATAAGTGATGAAAGTGATGGCGATTAGTGCACTGTGTGTGTGTGTGTGTGTGTGTGTGTGTGTGTGTGTGTGTGTGTGTGTGTGTGTGTGTGTGTGTGTGTGTGTGTGTGTGTGTGTGAGGGCACAATAGAATGTGTGGAACAAGTGTACCTGTGGATGTGTGTGTCTGTGTGTGTGTACTAGTGTGCAGGTCAGGGTGGTGCCCTTGGCCTTATAAGGGAGGTTATGTGGGGTTATATATTTGATCCTTGTTTGCCCTGCAGGTCTAGTAGCTGCTTCCCCTTCCCCTGGCTTCTGTAAGTTTGCATTTTTTGTAGGTTTTTGAATTATTGTCATACTTCAGGTTGTTATCAAATGTTTTCTGTCTGCTCTTGTTTTATTGAACGCAGAATTTGGGAAGATGCATTTCATAATGTTGAAAAGACATTTTCTTTGTGTATATAAACTAAAATATTAAATATACAAATAATATTATAAATGATAAATATATATTATTATTATTATAAAATTATAAACCTGTTTTTCACATGTATCTATACTCACATATACTGTATCTGTTTGTTCACTGCAGGTGGATCATTGATTTGTTCTTGAGTCATCTGAGCTCAACTTACTAGTAATTTCTGTTTTTCTAACATAATTTATATGGGACTGTAAAACCCCTTTGTGTTTGCTTATGTTTGACAAATATTTCTAGAGTGTAATAATCCAGATGAAGCCTTAATCGTCTTTTGTGACTGTGTGTACATTAACTCAGTCATGGGGGACGCAGAGATGTCTGTGTTCGGGGCAGCAGCCTCGTACCTGAGGAAGTCAGACAAGGAGCGAATGGAGGCGTCCACGCGTCCGTTTGACATAAAGAAGGAATGTTTTGTCCCAGACCCAGTGGAGGAGTTTGTGAAGGCAACTGTCACCAGCCGAGATGGAGACAAGGTCACTGTGGAGACAGAGAGAGGAAAGGTAAGGTTGGGTCATCGTCCCCGTGTTAGTGTGGGCTCTCTAGTTTCCTGCCACAGTCTAAAGACAGTCAGTTTGACTGGAGATTTTAAATTGCCTGTAGGTGAGAGAGCGAATGGTTGTTTGTGTGACTGTGCGACCCTGTGATTCTCAGAAGATGGGGAGTGTAACTGCTGACTTTGCTGAGGAAAAAAAAATCTGTAACTCCATTATTCAGTGCACTTTAAATCAATTTGGCAAAACAACTTCACGAATTTAGTTTTTACTATATTAGAACCAGAAAAAAACTTCAGGTCCGCCTGTAAAACAAACCCCCCTTCAGGATGAATATCCCTGTGAAATGATGCATTAGCAGCTCCAAACCTCAGTAAAATTATTACAAGTTGTGTCCCTGGGTCATTTTTCCCACATGAAAGACATTACTTTGTTTGAATGTGATGTGAGTCCTATCAAATAAAGTGTTTACAGCTTCTACGCTGAGCAGTGATCAAACAATGCACTGCTGCCATCTGCATGACTTCCAGAGTATGATATTATGATATGATATCCTGTCTATGTGAGAGGTATGTGCCCAATTCATTTGAACGCATCTGTTGCGTTTAGACCGTGACCGTCAAGGACTCACAGATTCTGCAACAGAATCCTCCAAAGTTTGACAAGATAGAGGACATGGCTATGCTGACCTTCCTCCATGAGCCGGCCGTGCTGTTCAACCTCAAAGAGCGCTACGCAGCATGGATGATCTACGTAAGCGCTTAGGCCACGGTTGTAAAAATAAAGCTCCACTGACCTAAGCTGTGCTGAATCAAGCCTCTGTTGAGAATGTGATAACACTTTATGCTTTGTTACTCTTCTTAATGTTTCAGCGATCTGATGCTAATCTATTAATGATCTGCTCTGTATGACAGACCTACTCTGGGCTGTTCTGTGTGACTGTCAACCCCTACAAGTGGCTGCCAGTCTACAACCAGGAAGTAGTTGTTGCTTACAGAGGAAAGAAGAGGAGTGAAGCTCCTCCTCACATCTTCTCCATCTCTGACAACGCTTACCAGTACATGCTGGCAGGTACAGACTGATAAGTTAGCGATCACTTAGTTACACACGAAAAAACAGAATCTTTATACTAACAAAGGTGTCTTTTTTATAGACCGTGAAAACCAGTCAATTCTGATCACGTACGTGACTTACACTTGACGACACTCCATGATTTATGATGTCCGTGTCTTAGCATGTACTTCTAGTACATGTATTGTATTGTATTATACAATAAGTATTGATCAGTAACTTTGCCATTACAGCGGAGAATCTGGAGCAGGAAAGACTGTTAATACAAAACGAGTCATCCAGTACTTTGCAAGTATTGCAGCGGGAGGCATCAAGAAAGATTCCAGTGCCAAAGACAAGGTGAATAATGTTCAGATCTGTGCTCTACATTTGACATGCAAACACGTCAAGTCTAAAGACGCCTACAACGCGTTCAGCAGAAGCAGTAGGAGGCGCCACTAGAGGCTGCTAAAGCTTCTTTCTTTACATCTGAGCATGAAGCACAGGCTGACATGATGATGTTCCTCGTTAACAGGGAACCCTGGAGGATCAAATCATCCAGGCCAACCCTGCTCTGGAGGCCTTTGGTAATGCCAAGACCATCAGGAATGACAACTCCTCCAGATTTGTGAGTAACAGAGCTGTGAGAAGTTTCAGATTCATAAAAACATCTTTACAACTAGAAAACCTTTCGTTTCAGGGAAAATTCATCCGCATTCATTTTGATGCCAGGGGAAAGTTAGCCTCTGCTGATATTGAAACATGTAAGAGAGGAAATCATTTCTACTAAACTAGACAGCAGTCAGTCATATTTAATAAAAGCAAGTAGTAGATTGTAGTCGCGATATTAACTTCTCTGTATTATTCAACTGTCAGACCTTCTGGAGAAGTCTCGAGTGATCTTCCAGTTAAAGGCTGAGAGAGACTACCACATTTTCTACCAGATTTTGTCCAACAAGAAGCCTGAAATCCTGGGTTAGTACAGGGTTGTGTGTGATATGGATGCCTACATGTAGTAGTCCCACTACATGTGACTATGCCTCTTTCTATCCTCAGAGATGCTGTTGATCACAAATAATCCCTATGACTACGCCTTCATCTCTCAGGGGGAAACCCAAGTGGCTTCCATTGATGATGCAGAGGAACTGATGGCAACAGATGTTAGACTAACACTCAAAACGTATTGCATGAAAAATAAAATATCTGCAAAGGTTTTAATAATTCACTGAGTATTCTTTTAAAGAATGCCTTTGATGTGCTGGGCTTCACTCAAGAGGAAAAAAACTCTGTGTACAAGCTGACTGGTGCAATCATGCATCATGGCAACATGAAGTTTAAGCAGAAGCAGCGAGAGGAGCAGGCAGAGGCTGATGGCACTGAAGGTGAGCTGGGTCTGTTGATGGGACTATCTTTGGATGAACTTCAGAGCGTATCATAGTGTTAAAACTTCCCCTTCAGATGCTGACAAAGTAGCTTATCTGATGGGCCTCAACTCCGCCGACCTCATCAAGGGTCTTTGTCACCCAAGAGTCAAAGTAGGAAATGAATGGGTGACCAAGGGACAAAATGTCGCCCAGGTAAGAAGAAATAGTTCAGTTATGGCTTCTCCAAAAGATGCTATATAGCTGCATTATGACTATTTATGGTTGTCAGGTGAACTATGCAGTTGGAGCTCTGTCTAAAGCTGTTTATGAAAAAATGTTCCTGTGGATGGTAATGAGAATCAATCAGTCTCTGGAGACCAGGCAGCCCCGCCAGTACTTTATTGGTGTGCTGGACATAGCTGGGTTTGAGATTTTTGATGTAAGTGGCCTGGAAAGATACATTTTATTTTTTAAAATTGAGAAAATAAATAAATAACTTTATTTTCTTTTTTACAGTTCAACACCTTTGAGCAGCTTTGCATCAACTTTACCAATGAAAAACTGCAACAGTTTTTCAACCACCACATGTTTGTGCTGGAGCAAGAAGAGTATAAGAAGGAGGGTATTGAGTGGACCTTCATTGATTTTGGAATGGACCTGCAGGCCTGTATTGACCTCATTGAAAAGGTGAAACACTAAACTATTACCAGTCCTAAAATTATTTGTCATAACCGTACTGTCAATAAATAGCAGATATGTTTTCTCCTCAGCCTATGGGCATTATGTCCATCCTTGAAGAGGAATGCATGTTCCCCAAAGCCAGCGACACCACCTTTAAAGCGAAACTCTATGACAACCATCTGGGAAAATCTGCCAACTTCCAGAAGCCCAGAATTGTTAAAGGGAAACCAGAGGCTCACTTTGCCCTGATGCACTATGCTGGAACTGTTGATTACAATATCAACAACTGGCTGGTGAAGAACAAGGATCCTCTGAATGAGACGGTTGTAGGACTCTACCAGAAGTCAACTCTGAAGTTGCTTGGTATTCTCTTTGCAAACTATGCTGGAGCTGATTCAGGTAACCTGGGGAGAACTTATTTTTTTAGATGTTGTCCAGATCTGAGGTTAAATATTCTTTCTGAACAGCCATGGCAGAAGGCACTGAAGGTAAAAAGGAGAAGAAGAAAAAGGGGTCCTCCTTCCAAACTGTTTCTGCTCTTCACAGGGTGAACAATGTGTTATCATCATAGTAATAAAATAATAAAAGTTGGCTATGTATATATGATAAGTAATTTTTTGTATATTTCACCTTATGAAGGAGAACCTGAACAAGCTGATGACCAACTTGAGGTCCACTCACCCTCACTTTGTGCGATGCATCATCCCCAATGAGACCAAGACTCCTGGGGCCATGGAGAACCCTCTGGTGATGCACCAGCTGCGCTGTAACGGTGTGCTGGAAGGCATCAGGATCTGCAGGAAGGGTTTCCCCAACAGGATCCTCTACGGAGACTTCAAGCAGAGGTATTGTCTTATTTAGTTACAAAGTGTCTGATTCCAAATAAAAACTATGCTTCAGTGATTTCACAATCTGATTGTTTAGATATCGCATTTTAAATCCTGCTGCCATCCCTGAGGGTCAGTTCATTGACAGCAGGAAGGGAGCTGAAAAACTGCTTGGATCTCTGGATATTGATCACAATCAGTACAAGTTTGGACACACAAAGGTAAACACTGAAAGTTGTCCTGAAAAATAAGAATAAGAATAAGAATAAGAAAACCTTTAATAGTCCCGCAGTGGGGAAATTACCTCTCACAACAGCAGTACAGATGAGCAAGAATACAGGTACAGAACAGTTTGTGTTGGCACAGTACAAAGCAGTACAGTACAGTTAGAGTGAGTATGAGGTCAATGCAGGGTTATTGCACAGTAATGGGTATAAGATTTGTACCGGTAACAATATACATGATTGTTCACAGATTTACACAAATATTGTGCAGAGCAGGTTGCTATATAAACCACTGATGCAGTGGGTGAGTGACTGTGGTGGGATGTGGTCAACAGTTCTGATTGTACAGTCTGACAGCAGCAGGTAGGAAGGATCTACGATATCTCTCCTTCAAACAGCGAGGGTGGATCAGTCTGCTACTGAAGCTGCTCTCCAGAGCGAACAGTGAGTCCTCCAGTGGGTGAGAGACCTGGTCCATGATGGACGTCAGTTTAGCCAGGACCCTTCTCTCACCCACCTCCTGCACCGTGTCCAGAGTGCAGCCCAGGACAGAGCTGGACTTTCTGATGATCCTGTCCAGTCTCTTCCTGTCCCTCGCTGTGATGCTGCTGCCCCAGCAGACCACACCGTACAGGATGGCTGATGCCACCACAGAGTCATAGAAGGTCTTCAGGAGTGGCCCCTTCACTCCAAAAGACCGCAGTCTCCTCAGCAGGTAGAGTCTGCTCTGACCCTTCCTGTACAGTGCATCTGTGCTATGAGTCCAGTCCAGTTTATTGTTCAGATGCACTCCCAGGTACTTGTAAGAGTCCACTCTCTCAATGTCCCTTCCCTGGATGTGCATCGGTGATATGACAGCAGGCTGCTGTCTGCGGAAATCCACCACCATCTCCTTCGTTTTCCCTACATTGATCAGGAGGTGGTTCCGCTGGCACCAGTCCACAAAGTTCTGAGTGAGTCCTCTGTACTCTGCATCGTCATCATCGATGATCAGTCCGACGATCGCAGAGTCACCAGAGAACTTCTGCAGAACACAGCTGTCCGTGTTGTGTCTGAAGTCTGACGTGTAGAGGGTGAAAAGGAAGGGGGCCAGTACAGTCCCCTGTGGGGCCCCCACACTGCAGGTCAGAGTGTCAGACACACAGTCCCTGGCTCTCACAAACTAAGGCCTGTTTGTGAGATAGTCCATAATCCACTCCGTCAGATGAAGGTCCACACCAGCCTCCTCCAGTTTGTGTTTCAGAAGCATCGGCTGGATGGTGTTGAAGGCCCTGGAGAAGTCAAAGAACATGATCCTCACAGTGCTGCCGGGCTTCTCTAGGTGAGAAAGAGCTCGATGTAGGAGGAAGATGACGGCGTCGTCTACTCCTATGCCGTGTCGGTAGGCGAACTGCAGCGGGTCCAGGTAGGTTCCCACTGCAGAACGGAGGTGACCCAGGACCAGTCTCTCCAGTGTCTTCATCAGGTGTGATGTCAGAGCCACTGGTCTGAAGCTGCTGGGGTCTTTGGCGTGCGGTGTCTTGGGCACTGGTACCACGCAGGAGGTCTTCCAGAGCTGTGGTACCACCCTCAGCTTGAGGCTCAGGTTGAAGACATGCTCCATAACTCCACACAGTTCGCCTGTGCAGGACTTTAGGAGTCTGGAGCTGATGCCGTCTGGTCCAGCTGCTTTCCTGGCCTTGATCTTCCTGAGCTCACTTCTCACCTGGGTGCTGGAGAAGGATCGGGGTTGAGGGAGTGTCTTAGTGTGGTGTGAAGCGAGGGGTTGAGGAAGTGACTCAGTGTGGTGTGAAGTGAGGGGGTGTGGTTGGGATGAGTCACCAGTCGTCAGGGCTGAGGGTAGAGGGCTTTGTGTAAAGGTGTGAAGGGCTGTGGGGGCTGGTAATCCAGTGGTATGAGGTGACAAAAGGTTTGGAGGCAGCTGCTGGGAGGTGTGAGTGGGTGCTTGGTCAAACCTATTAAAGTGTGAGTTCAGCTCGTTGACCCAGCTCAGGCCCCCCTCAGCCTGTGGGTGTGGAGCTTTGAAGCCTGACATGGTTTTCAGGCTCCTCCACACCTCACTCACATTGTTCTGCTGCAGCTGCTCCTCCATCTTCCTCCTGTAGCTGGACTTCCCCTCACGGATTTTCCTCCTCAGCTCCTTCTGCACCCTCCTCAGCTCCTCCCTGTCCCCTGATTTAAATGCTCTCTTCTTCTCCTTTAGCAGAGCTTTAATATCAGAGGTGACCCACGGCTTGTTGTTGGTGGAACCCCGAACCCGCCTGGTGGGAACGGTGTTTTCCCAGCAGAAGTTGATGTAATCCGTTACACAGTCTGTTATTGCGTTAATGTCCTCCCCATGTGGGTCGCAGAGCTCCGTCCACACAGTGGTGTTAAAACAGTCCCTGAGAGCCTCCTCGCTCTCAGCTGTCCACCTCTTCACTGTGCGGGGCACCACCGGCTGCCTGTGTACAACAGGTTTATACACAGGCAGGAGATGCAGGATGTTGTGGTCAGCTCTGCCCAGCGGTGGGAGGGAGGATGCAGCGTAGGCCTCTTTGGTGTTGTCATAGAATAAGTCCAGTGTTTTATTGTCTCTGGTGGGGCAGGTCACATACTGGGTGTATGTAGGCAGAGCAGCTGAAGGAGGTGCATGGTTAAAGTCCCCAGAGATCAGGAAGAGGGCCTGTGGGTGCTGTGTTTGCAGCCTGCTGGTGACTGAGAGCAGGGTCTCAGAAGCTGTGTCAGCGTTAGCGGAGGGTGGGACGTACACAGCAATTATTATAACGTGTGTGAACTCCCGTGGCAGGTAGAATGGCCTCATGCCCACCGCCAACAGCTCAATGTCTCTGTTACACAGCTTCATTTTGACAGTGCAATGTTGTGGCATACACCACCTGGTGTTCACAAACACAGCCAGACCCCCTCCCTTCCTCTTACCGCTGTTCTCCGTTCTGTCAGCACGTAGCAGATGAAAATTGTCCAGTGCGACAGTCGAGTCCGGGATGAGTGACGTCAGCCAGGTCTCCGTGAACAGCAGGACGCTGCTCGTTCTGTACTCCGGCTGGTGCCGTGTGAGCGCCGCGAGCTCGTCCATCTTGTTGGGGAGAGATCTCACGTTCCCCATGATGACGGAGGGGACAGCGGGCCTGAAGCGTCTCGTTTTCTCCCGTCGTAGTTTTCCGGCGCGGCGCCCACGTCGGGTCTTCACCAGCAGCTCAGCGGTGATCTCGTGTCTGTCTCTGGGCAGAACTACGGCGCTGCGCAGCGCGATCAGCTGCTCCGCGGTGTAAACAATGCGCGCTCTGACCCCGACGCACATCGTAGCTTTAAAACAGCGTTTGTACTGCGCCAAACTTAGAAAAACTATAAAAAAGCTGTGTACAGGTTGTGTACACTAATGTTACTAACAACACACTAGAAAGGTAAACTTAAATAAGTGAAGAAAGTAATAAATAGAAGTAAGAGGACAGGAGCTGTTGTGACCAGCAGCTCGACCGGCGCCGGAGAAAAAAAAAAAAAAGACTAACATGATATAATTACTGTACATCACAAAAGGCTTTTTGTGTTTTTAGGTTTTTTTCAAGGCTGGGTTGCTGGGACTGCTGGAAGAGATGCGAGATGAGCGTCTCTCTAAGATCATCACTGCTATTCAAGCCAGATCTCGTGGTCTTTTGTCTCGTATCGAGTATCAGAAGATGGTGGAACGCAGGTAACAATCGAACTTTGATCATCAACAATTCAACAGTTGGAATTTTGTATTAAAAGAATACATTTTTAAAATATCTACTAGAGATGCTTTATTAGTGATTCAGTGGAATGTCCGCTCATTCATGGGGGTCAAGAATTGGCCCTGGATGAAGCTGTTCTTCAAGATCAAACCTTTGCTAAGATCTGCCGAGGCAGAGAAAGAGATGGCCAATTTGAAGGAAGAATTCCTCAAGTTGAAGGAATCGTTCGCAAAGTCGGAAGCTCGTAGAAAAGAACTAGAGGAGAAAATGGTTTCGCTTCTTCAAGAGAAAAATGACCTTCAGCTGCAAGTTCAAGCGGTGAGAGCGGCATCACTACTGACATTTATCACTGAATGTTTTATTGCCGTGTGCTAATGTGACTAAATGTTTGACAGGAACAAGATAATCTCTGTGATGCTGAGGAAAGATGCGAAGGGCTGATCAAAAATAAAATCCAACTGGAGGGAAAAGTCAAAGAGCTGACAGAAAGACTGGAAGATGAGGAGGAGATGAACGCTGAACTGACGGCTAAGAAGAGAAAGCTGGAGGATGAATGTTCTGAGTTAAAGAAAGACATTGATGACCTAGAGTTAACTCTGGCCAAGGTGGAGAAGGAGAAACATGCCACTGAGAACAAGGTACAAACAAACACGTAATTAGCTCAAAGATGCTCTGTATGCCCAGAAGGTGTTACAGTCATCATCAACTGTCATTTGGTCATAGGTGAAGAACCTCACTGAGGAGATGGCAGCTTTGGATGAAATCATTGCCAAGCTGACCAAAGAAAAGAAAGCCTTACAAGAAGCTCACCAGCAAACACTGGATGACCTGCAGAGTGAAGAAGACAAAGTCAACAGTCTGACCAAGGCTAAAGCTAAGCTGGAGCAGCAAGTGGATGATGTAAGAAAACAGATCCATATTCTACTTCTTATATGAGAGGTGGGCAAACTTGGCCCTCGAGGGCTGTGTCCCTGCTGGTTTTCCAACTCTCTCTGCCCCAGTTAGCGCTGATTACCTCAATCAGGTGTGTTCAGTTAATCAGCAGCTGAAAAAGCTAAGTGACACACCTGATCAGTAGGTAATCAGTAGGGAGAGTTGGAAAACCAGCAGGGACACCGGCCCTCGAGGACCAGGATTGCCCACCCCTGTCTTAGAATGAGTATAATAACTCAGAGTTTGTGTTCGTATCTATTTGAATTAAGCTCGAAGGATCGCTTGAGCAAGAGAAGAAGATTCGTATGGACCTTGAAAGAGCTAAGAGAAAGCTGGAGGGAGACTTGAAGTTGACCCAGGAGACTGTAATGGATCTAGAAAATGACAAGCAGCAGTTGGAAGAGTGCATAAAAAAGTAATTTTACATTTTTAAAATGTAAAACTACACACAATCATGTTTGACTTAGTCTAACATTAAGTAACCCACATTGTTTAGGAAAGACTTTGAGACAAGTCAGCTGAATGGCAAAATCGAAGATAACCAGGCTATAATCATTCAACTTCAGAAAAAGCTGAAAGAGCTGCAGGTAAAGTGTGTCACTGTTGATTCCGGTGGATTTGAAATGATTGCCCGATACATTTCTGCCTTTACATATGCGGTTACGACATAGGCACGTGTAGAAGAGCTGGAGGAAGAGCTTGAGGCAGAGCGAGCTGCCCGAGCCAAAGTAGAGAAGCAGAGATCAGACTTGGCCAGAGAACTGGAGGAGATCAGTGAGAGGCTGGAGGAGGCTGGTGGAGCAACATCTGCTCAAATTGAGATGAACAAGAAGAGGGAGGCTGAGTTCCAGAAGCTCCGCAGAGACCTTGAAGAGGCCACTCTGCAGCATGAAGCCATGGCAGCTACACTCAGGAAGAAGCAAGCTGACAGCGTTGCTGACCTGGGAGAACAGATTGACAACCTGCAGAGAGTCAAGCAGAAACTGGAGAAGGAGAAGAGTGAGCTCAGACTGGAGCTGGATGACGTGGCTTCCAGTATGGAGCAAATAGTCAAGGCCAAGGTACTGTAGACATGTCAAGGATGCTTAAAGGAAAGTGACTTGTCACCATGGTAACAATGTTGTTTACCAGACTTATGTTAATAATTCAAATTTATTGATTATAGTAGTAAAGGCTGTAAGTGAATGTTAAGCACCAAACCTAACTTTTTTCCTAATAATAATTGAAAAAGTTAAACTAGAGTTTATTTATTTTGAAGACTACAATGGAGAAGACATGCAGAACTTTGGAGGATCAAATGAATGAATACAGGAACAAGTGCGATGAATCCCAAAGATCCCTCAATGACTGCACCACCCAGAAAGCAAAGTTCCAAGCGGAGAATGGTTAGTATGACCTTTTCAAAAGAAAATGAACATCAAACATGTTCACTGAAGGTCAGAACTCAGAAATGGCTACTTTTGCAGATGAGCTGTCAAGACAGCTAGAAGAGAAAGAATCTCTGATTTCCCAACTGACCAGAGGGAAAAATTCGTACAATCAACAACTTGAAGACCTGAAAAGACAACTGGAGGAGGAGATAAAGGTTTGCAGAAAGCAAAATATTAAAGCCTAAAAACAGATGCATCCAAGAGAATATCTGATTATGTGAATGGTAATGTAGGCCAAGAATGCATTAGCTCATGCAGTGCAGTCAGCTCGTCATGACTGTGACCTGCTCAGGGAGCAGTATGAGGAGGAGCAGGAGGCCAAGGCTGAACTGCAGCGCGGCATGTCCAAGGCTAATTCTGAGGTGGCTCAGTGGAGAACTAAGTATGAAACTGATGCCATCCAGAGGACCGAGGAACTGGAGGAGGCCAAGTGAGTAACATGTTCACTTACAATAATTCATCAAGTTACAAAAAGCATTTATACCTTGGGTTGTAAAATGTATCATAATTCAGGAAGAAGCTGGCTCAGCGTCTGCAGGAGGCTGAGGAGGCTGTAGAAGCAGTGAATGCTAAATGTTCCTCTCTGGAGAAAACCAAACACAGACTGCAGAATGAGATTGAAGATCTCATGGTGGACGTGGAGAGGTCTAATGCTGCTGCTGCTGCTCTGGATAAGAAGCAAAGGAACTTTGACAAAGTATATGAGGATTTCTTTCAAAACATAAATTCATCAACCTGTTTTATATTTACTGAAGTATTTCCCCAACTGTGGTAATATCTTGGCTAGGTCCTGTCTGAGTGGAAGCAGAAATATGAAGAGTGCCAGTGTGAGCTGGAGAGCTCCCAGAAGGAAGCCAGGTCTCTGAGCACTGAGCTCTTCAAACTCAAGAACTCCTATGAAGAATCTCTAGATCAGTTAGAGACCCTGAAAAGAGAGAACAAAAATCTACAAGGTAACAGACTAGATTTGACAGTGTGTCTAAGCATACAAACTATACCAATTTGTCTTGAAGCAAGAAGTGTCACACTTATATTTTTTTCATATTATGATTTCTATCTACAGAGGAAATCTCCGATCTCACTGAACAACTTGGGGAGGGAGGAAAAACTGTTCATGAGTTGGAAAAAATACGCAAGCAGCTGGAGCAAGAAAAGGGGGAGATTCAGTCAGCTCTTGAGGAAGCGGAGGTAAGACATCACAGGTCCGTCCGTCCGTCCGTCCATCCATCCATAACTGGCTCTTCTCGATGTGGAGGAGCAGCTCCTCCCGGGTGACAGAGCTTCTCACCTTATCTTTAAGGGAGTGCCCAGCCACCCTTCGGAGGAAGCTCATTTTGGCCGCTTGTATCCGTGATCTTGCCCTTTCGTCAAAAAAGCTCATGACCACAGGTCAGGGTAGGAACATAGATTGACCGGTAAATTGAGAGCTTTGCCTTTCGGCTCAGCTCCGTCTTCATCACAACTGAAAGATACACCGACCGCATTACTGCAGCTGCCGCACCGATCCGTCTGTCATTCTCACGCTCCTTCCTTCTCTCAGACCCCAAGATACTTGAACTCCACTTAGGGCAGGAACTCTCCTCCAACCTGGAGAGAGCAAACCACCTTTTTCCAGTCGAGAACCATGACCTCAGACTTGGAGGAACTGATTCTCATCCCAGCCGCTTCAAACAGCTGCAAACAGCGCACGCTGGAGGTCCTGGCCCGATTAAGCCAACAGGACAACGTCATCTGCAAAAAGCAGAGATGCTATCCTGTGGTCCCCAAACCAGACCCCCTCCGGCCCCTGGTGGCGCCTAGAAATTCTGTCCATAAAAATAATGAACAGAACCGGTGACAAAGGGCAGCCCTGCCGAAGTCCACCATGCACCGGTAACAGGTCTGAGTTATTGCTGGCCATGCGAACCAAGCTCCTGCTCCGGTTGTACAGAGACCAAACAGCCCTTAGCAGAGAGCCCTGGACTCCATACTTCCGGAGCACCCCCCACAGGATGTCACGAGGGACGCGGTCGAATGCCTTCTCCAGGTCCACAAAACACATGTAGACTGTTTGGGCAAACTCCCACAAACCCTCAAGCACCCTGCTGAGGGTATATAGCTGGTCCAGCGTTCCACGACCAGGCCGAAAACCACATTGTTCCTCCTGTATCCAATGTTCGACTAACGGCAGAATTCTCCTCTCCAGCACACTGGCATAGACTTTGTTTGTTGATTCATTGTTTTAAAATGTAATATATACTGTATAATCTTACAAACATACATGCCCATTTTAGGGTTCTCTTGAGCATGAGGAGGGCAAGATTCTAAGAACCCAGCTTGAGTTCAGCCAGATCAAGGCAGACATGGAACGTAAACTGTCCGAGAAAGACGAGGAGATGGAGCAGAACAAGAGGAACCTGCAGAGGACAATCGACACCCTGCACAGCTCTCTGGAAGCTGAGTGTCGCAGCAGGAATGAGGCCATGAGGCTGAAGAAGAAGATGGAGGGAGACCTCAATGAGATGGAGATCCAGCTCAGCCAGGCCAACAGGCAGGCGGCTGAGGCCCAGAAACAGCTAAAGGCTCTTCATGCACATCTGAAGGTATGCAACTTGACTTAACTATTAATTCTTAAGCCATAGTGCTATGGTGTATTTGTAAGTGGATACTTCTTTCCAGGATGCTCAGCTGCAGTTGGACGACTCTTTGCGAGCCAACGATGATCTGAAAGAAAACATTGCTATTGTTGAGAGACGCAACAACCTGCTACAGGCTGAAGTGGAGGAACTTCGATCCGCTTTGGAGCAAAATGAGAGAGGTCGCAAACTTGCTGAACAAGAGCTGCTGGATGTCACTGAAAGAGTGCAGCTACTGCACTCACAGGTGAGATGCAGTCACTGCATGTGGCACAATTCTTTTACAGTTGTTACTGTCGTGTTAATGGGAATTTTATAAGAGCTTTTGGCATTTACCAGAACACTAGCCTGATAAACCAGAAGAAGAAGCTGGAGGCTGATACATCCCAGCTTCAGACTGAAGTGGAGGAAGCGGTGCAGGAGTGCAGAAACGCAGAGGAAAAGGCCAAGAAGGCCATCACTGATGCAGCCATGATGGCAGAAGAGCTGAAGAAGGAGCAGGACACTAGTGCTCACTTGGAACGGATGAAGAAGAACATGGAGCAAACCATCAAAGACCTGCAGCACCGCCTGGATGAGGCTGAACAGATCGCCATGAAGGGAGGCAAGAAGCAGGTGCAGAAGCTGGAGGCCAGGGTCAGTATTTATCTTACACCAGTCATTTCTTTCTGTGTAACAATATTGTAAAAATTACACAAAAGTTGTGTTCCTGTCCAGGTGAGGGACCTGGAAAATGAAGTTGAAATGGAGCAGAAGAAAAGCAGTGAATCTGTCAAGGGCATCCGTAAATATGAGCGGCGTATCAAGGAACTCACCTACCAGGTTCATACATTAGGAGCGTGTGGTTTCACCTCTGCTACGTTTCATCCAGATGCTGTAATTTGCCTCTCATCCACATAGACAGAGGAAGACCGCAAGAATATCACCCGTCTCCAGGATCTAGTGGAAAAACTGCAGCTGAAAGTTAAAGCCTACAAGAGATCTGCTGAGGAAGCTGTACGTCAACTATGCCATTCTCTTTAAAACAGTTCTGCTCACAGGGAGCACTTCTCTCATTACTCGTGTACTCCGACAGGAGGAACAAGCCAATGTTCATCTAGGCAAGTTCCGTAAGCTGCAGCACGAGCTGGACGAGGCCGAGGAGCGGGCGGACATCGCTGAGACGCAGGTCAACAAGCTGCGCGCCAAGAGTCGCGACGCGGGCTCCAAGGTTTGAAGCATGCGCAGGGTTGTGACCCCGACCCAAGCTGCCCTCTGCCGGCTGCAGTTAACACTGAAGCGTCTCATTCCATATTACTTGGTACTAAATGGAATACTAACCAAACAGCTAACCGCTGTTTCTCTTTTATTTCCTTCCAACCTCCCTGGCTGCTGCAGAAAGGGTTTGATGAAGAGTGACGCTTTGGAGCCATCTCTTACCTACTGTGTGCAATAGACCTCCACCACTATCCCTATTCCCTGTAGTGCTTAATAAAATATCATTGAGCTGTGACACATCATTGTAGTCCTTGCTTTTTTGAGACTGACTTTGTTTATGGGACAATTATCATGTTAATAATTAGGTATAATATACAGTTAATGGAAAAGAGCTAGGAGGGCGAAGTTGTACTTATAGAAAAAAAACTAAAAAGTGAACCTGAAGAATATATTGTACAAAAGGCAAAAACAGAGGGAGATAACACATCTATTGTTCTTAAAATAGAGGTAAAGAAAGCCCAACAACTTGGGACTCAAGGTCAACAACAAAGCCCTGCTCATACTCAAGCCTAGCATAATACCCCATGTAATCACTTCCAGCTGGTCAGTAAATTCCTGTCTGCCTGTTCCTCTACATGACTAGAGGATGAGATACAGAAGAATCCATAATATCTGGTGCACACTGTTGTACATCAACCTCAACAGAGAGACCTATTGCATCCAGGTGCCTTTTAAAGTGGATTTTCAATAGTTAATACAAAGAAGAGCTGTTTGGAGTAGTATCACTTAAAATAGTTTAAAAGTGTGGAGGCATGAACAGAACCTGACTGTTAATACCCTCGGCTCACTCAGCGAACCTCAGACGTCTGCTACGGCTTTACTTTGGTACTGGTGTCAGGTCACAGTGACTCATCTGACTCATAAATTACATTTTGAACACATACATTACTGCTGTACATGGACTACACGCTAGTTAAGGCTTTATTTTAATTATATATTACTTCTGGTGGCTTGTTATATGGTATTATCTGAAGAATCAAACCAAACCTGTCCCTATGATATTACTCTGTCCCTATACATGATATCCTCTGATCTCCTTTAGAGTCACTGTTGTATACGGTGTATATTAATTTACCAATAGAAGCCATTTCCATTGAATACTGTAATTTTGACCCAATGATAAATGTGCATGCATATTTATTTAATAAATCGTTACATTAGTACAATAACTCAAATACTAATTTTAAATACTATTTTGGTACTTGAGAAATTTGAGGTACATGTACTTTATTTAATCATTTCCCTTTGATAGTGTTGATAATGTTGAGGTGCCACTGTTAATCAACTTTTAGTGTAGTGTTGTTTTTGTACTATTGCTTACTTCCAAGTATATTAACATGTTCTTCCTTGCCGCAGGCTAAATGCACTAAGTTCAATGACACGTGGTGACGAAGTGCATTTGCTTTGACAGAAGGAAGGCATTTAAATGGCGTTTCCTTTAATGAGTAGGTGACTGACCTGCAGGGTCAGCGTTATCTACACTCGCTCTTTAGCGGGCGCATGGAATCTGTCGCTTCCATTTGGCACAGACACGCTATCAGAATGGAAATAATCTAAGCACTTGTCAGCAGCTGTTAACCCTACTTTTATCTCTTGACCTTTGGAGGAGGCTGTGATTGTTGGTGGCCGTACATTACAGTTGCTTCACATGAAGACAATGTACGTTAGTGGACAACTGTCGCAACATATATGCTACAAAATACCAGAATATTTACTAGTAGGCTAAAGCAACGGATTTTGGCACCATCACCTGTTGCACAAAACCTGCCGGCAGCAGCTTCGACTTAGACTCGACTCAGGAGCGTTTTAACTGGAACATGAACACTGGGTGAGCAGAGGGGTTTTCCTGTCATCGAGTAGATTTCTTTAAGCCTGAACTCATGCCAAGCCAGGCTACCATCTGCAACAGCTGGGCCTGGATGCAAACCATGGCAGGATGCTGAGAGCCTGTGTCTGTGTGTGTCTGTTCTCCTCAATCAGTGAAGGGTTCTCAGCAGGAATTTCACACGGTTATCTTTGTCCTCAAAGACACAATGCCATGTCAACGGGGCTGTTACCGGGGGGCCGGCCTTGCCTAGCTGCTGCCTGACGATAGGAGACGGCTTCCACTGACCTTGGTGTCATATCGGCGCACGTAATGCTGGCACATCCCTCTATTGTATATCATCAGTGCTGCTTTGATTGAATCTCAAGCACGTCACCTGTGTCTATGTTGCCTCACACTTGCCGCCTGGTTAATCTTAGGGACTAACAGGCTTTTTTTAGAAAACCCCATTAAGAATTTGAAGGCTGTTTTTGTTACCACCAATTCATTGTACAATAACTAAATACAATATGTTACTGATGCCTTGCTGTGACTCCACTTAAGCCCTCTGGGTAACTAAGACCCACACATGACAATCTCTTTTAAAATATCCCCCCAGATATGTTCTGTCCCTTTCTTTGTGTTTAGACAACAGTGCCATTAGTTTACATGTATGGAACGCTTTGTGTTATTGCAAACGATGCAAAGAATGTCAATTATCTATTTTCCTATTTTTAGGCCATTGCACTGTACTCTTAACGTAATGTCTTTATAGAGATATACTGTAACTATTCAGGCGTTTGTTGTTGTTTGTGTTGGACATACGTACTGTATTACATAAATATTAAAAATAGAAGCTACCGTACAACATGAAAAACCTAATTTTGATTTTGATGGCCATACACACAGCAGCAGCAAAAGCAGCTTCAAAAAGGCATAAGTGGAAATGAAATCCTGAAACCTTACAAGTTTATGCTAAAATCTACATACTATAACTCAAAATGGAACAAAGTTTAGTTCGAAGGGCAAAAACAAACAAGGAGGACCATTTGCTGCATTTACTGATATTGGTAACGTTGATGTGTTTTTTTCTAAAAACATTTACTAAAAAACTTAATTTCTATATAGTTTTGTGTCAGTCTAGCCGGCCCACTGTGCAGATACTTGGACATGTATTGTTCCCGTTTCAGCACAACACTTGAGGGATGATGACAAAGGAATTCCTCTCTGTGCCTATTTAAAGATTGAGTTTCAGTCCACTGGCTGCTTGAGAATATCTATGATTAATGGCTACGCTGCATGGAGCTCCTAATATGGGCCCGTCAGGGGGCCAGCCCATCACTCATAAGACTCTGACCCGCTGATTTCTATATTGCTCTCCACTCATTAACCCCCACCCTTCATGTACCCCCAGCCCACCTCAGACACAAATACATTCCTTGTGCCTGAACCACTCCTCCATATTTGGTAGAGTGGCTTTGTTTATAAAGGACACTCATGGTGCAACCCCCTATAGGTCACCAAACCATCACAAGGTAAGGTGCGAAACCAAAGGCTTACATGAACCTCTTTATTTGGACATTATTACCTGCCTGTGTTACTTTGGACCAGCTTAATCAATTTCTGTTTCTTTTTTCAGGACTATCACGCATCACGTCTAAGAAAGGACTGGTAAGGTAAGATCATCTGAAAAATGGCATGTAATTAAAATATAAATGTCATCATAAAGGAACATGAATCTTCTATAACAGCATCATATAATCAATTAAGACCTTTAAGTTACTCTTTCTGTTCTACGAGAGAATCTTAACTATGGATTAAATAAGGTTAGATTGAAACTGACATTATTTGTTTGTAGACAAGGTGAAGATGGGTGATGCTGCCATGAAAGAGTTTGGGGCAGCAGCCCCTTACCTAAGGAAGTCGGACAGGGAGCGGCTGGAGGCCCAGACACGGCCGTTCGACATGAAGAAGGAGTGCTTTGTTCCCGACACTGATGAGGAGTACGTGAAGGCTTCCATCGTCAGCCGTGAGGGGGACAAAGTCACTGCTCAGACTGCAAAAGGGAAGGTCAGTGAACTTACTGTAACTTAACTTACACAAAAAAACAAGAGAGGATCCAGATCAATCCTGATCCATGGCATCTTTGCAGCACCTATTATCTTTGAAGTCCTGCTAAAACAACTGTATTTATACTGATTGTACTTCCGTTTGTAGACAGTCACAGTGAAGGAGTGTGACGTCCATCCTCAGAACCCGCCGAAGTTTGATAAAATTGAAGACATGGCGATGTTCACTTTCCTCCACGAGCCCGCTGTGCTGTTCAACCTCAAAGAGCGATACGCAGCATGGATGATCTATGTGAGTTGACATTTTCTAAAGATAAGACGAGGCAACGATGGCACCTATCACTCCAACTACAGCACTCTTTAATACCAGTAGTATTTTTTCCTCAGCATTTGTCTTTCTGACTGTCATTGCATTAGACCTACTCTGGGCTGTTCTGTGTGACTGTCAACCCCTACAAGTGGCTGCCAGTCTACAACCAGGAGGTGGTTATTGCTTACAGAGGAAAGAAGAGGAGTGAAGCTCCTCCTCACATCTTCTCCATCTCTGACAATGCCTACCAGTACATGCTGACTGGTAACTTGCCTTCATTTAGCACAATGTTTACAGAAGAGTGAAACAGGAACAAAAGAATCCTCAAATGAAATGTCTTCTCATTTTCAGACCGAGAAAATCAGTCAATTCTCATCACGTAAGTTATACTGTGATTACATTGTTATACTGTATAATTACAAACTATAAGAATTTTAGCAAGGGACATTTAGCTGTTTATTCTGTTTTCTACAGAAAGAGTATTTCATTATATTAAGTACTTACACCTCAAATCATCTATAAAAAATATTTGTACTTATTCTGTTTTCTGTTCAATTTTTAAAAAGTTCTTTCGACTAACACAAAGTTTACAGTTGGATGTGGTGTCCATTTGTTACTTCTTAACATGACTTGTTGTGTCTCCAGTGGAGAATCTGGTGCTGGGAAAACTGTCAACACTAAGAGAGTCATCCAGTACTTTGCTAGCATTGCAGCTGGAGGTGGGAAGAAGGAAGGGACCTCAGAAAAAAAGGTTATTATGCTAAAGTTGAAGAAGATACATCATTTAAGTACTGCAATTCATATTTTTTATTTTACTGTAGTTTATCAGCTGGAGCAAACTTTGTGCTCTGTATTCTTTCAGGGTACTCTGGAGGATCAAATCATCCAGGCTAACCCAGCTCTAGAGGCCTTTGGTAATGCTAAAACCATCAGAAATGATAACTCATCCCGATTTGTAAGTTCCTTTCAGAAACTATATGAATATGTTTGTGCTTTTTCTACTGTAATTAATTTTTTTAACTTGTTCAATTTCAGGGAAAATTTATCCGAATTCACTTTGCTGCCAGTGGAAAGCTGGCGTCGGCTGATATCGAAACATGTGAGCAGTCTTTTGATCATTCTCCTGGTTCGCCTCCACCAAACTACAATAACCTGATCATGCTTCTGCATAATGTCTTTAACAGATCTGCTGGAAAAGTCCCGTGTCACCTTTCAGCTTAAAGCTGAGAGAGATTACCACATTTTCTACCAGATTCTGTCTCAGAAGAAACCAGAACTGCTTGGTAAATAAAAATCTGAAATGTCTACTCAATGATTTGTTGCAACACAACATCTCTACAATTAAAGGATGAACCACTTTTTTACTGTTATTTTCAGAGATGTTGCTCATCACCAACAACCCCTATGACTACGCCTTCATCTCCCAAGGAGAGACAACTGTAGCCTCCATCAATGATGCTGAAGAGCTGATGGCCACTGATGTAAGTTAAGATGAACAAGTACCATAAAATATTTGAATATTTTACTTATTAATAAAGGCTTATCATAAAATCGTTTGAATTGATGTGCTGAACTGGTGTCTCATACTTGTGACAGAAACTTTACCCCAGTGATGTCGCTAATAAACATGTAAATTATTTAATAGGCCGGATTAGATGTATGAAATCAGATATGAGCCAGGTTAAATGTGGGATCCTGGTGGCTCAGGGAGCACACATTATCTTATGCCCCAACTCTTTCATACAAATATGCTGTAGACTGTGATACTGTACAACATAAAAGGCCAGTGACTTATCAAATCCAATATCCTCTTTTCTTATCCAGGATGCCTTTGATGTGCTGGGCTTCACTCAAGAGGAGAAAAACAGTATTTACAAGCTGACCGGTGCCATCATGCACTATGGTAACATGAAGTTTAAGCAGAAGCAACGAGAGGAGCAGGCAGAGGCCGATGGCACTGAAGGTTGGTAAAACTCTCTGAATCCACCAGACAGACAGAGTCTGGATTCTAATAATTATATGTTATTATATGTCATCACAGATGCTGACAAAGTAGCTTATCTGATGGGCCTCAACTCTGCCGACCTCATCAAAGGTCTCTGTCACCCAAGAGTTAAAGTAGGAAATGAGTGGGTGACCAAGGGACAAAATGTGCAGCAGGTGAAAAAATTATTATTTTTCTTAAGAAGACACGTGTACAAGCTATTTACTGCATCTTTAGCATTTGGGGTTTCTGTTTGTAGGTGTATTACGCCGTTGGTGCATTGTCCAAGGCAGTGTATGAGAAGATGTTCCTGTGGATGGTTGTAAGGATTAATCAATCCTTGGACACCAGGCAGCCCCGTCAATACTTCATCGGTGTGCTGGACATTGCTGGGTTTGAGATTTTTGATGTAAGTGGCCTGGAAAGATACATTTTATTTTTTAAATTGAGAAAATAAATAAATAACTTTATTTTCTTTTTTACAGTTCAACACCTTTGAGCAGCTTTGCATCAACTTTACCAATGAAAAACTGCAACAGTTTTTCAACCACCACATGTTTGTGCTGGAGCAAGAAGAGTATAAGAAGGAGGGTATTGAGTGGACCTTCATTGATTTTGGAATGGACCTGCAGGCCTGTATTGACCTCATTGAAAAGGTGAAACACTAAACTACTACCAATCCTAAAATTATTTATCATAACCGTACTGTCTTTAAATAGAAAATGTGCTTTCTCCTCAGCCTATGGGCATCATGTCCATCCTTGAAGAGGAATGCATGTTCCCCAAAGCCACCGATTCCACCTTTAAAGCGAAACTCTATGACAACCATCTGGGGAAATCTGCCAACTTCCAGAAGCCCAGAATTATCAAAGGGAAAGCGGAGGCTCACTTTGCCCTGATGCACTATGCTGGAACTGTTGATTACAATATCAACAACTGGCTGGTGAAGAACAAGGATCCTCTGAATGAGACGGTTGTAGGACTCTACCAGAAGTCAACTCTCAAGCTGTTGTCTTTGCTCTTCGCAAATTATGCTGGAGCTGATTCAGGTAAAGTGTATACAATAATTACCCTAAAAATGCTCATATTTGATCAAACTTGTCATAACAAGAAATGGATTGGCTCTGGAAATGGCTCTGTATCAGACACTCTGTGTTGTTGCATGGTTTCTTTGCAGAAGGTGGAAAAGGTGGCAAAGGAGGGAAGAAGAAGGGATCATCCTTTCAGACGGTTTCTGCCTTGCACAGGGTCAGTAAATAAAATAGCCTGAAAAAACTAATGAGAGACCTACCTTTACATTGATGACTAAGGGATGTATTGTGCAAACTTCTAAAAGTTTATTACCTTTACAGGAGAACCTGAACAAGCTGATGACCAACTTGAGGTCCACTCACCCTCACTTTGTGCGATGCATCATCCCCAATGAGACCAAGACTCCTGGGGCCATGGAGAACCCTCTGGTGATGCACCAGCTGCGCTGTAACGGTGTGCTGGAAGGCATCAGGATCTGCAGGAAGGGTTTCCCCAACAGGATCCTCTACGGAGACTTCAAGCAGAGGTATTGTCTTATTTAGTTACAAAGTGTCTGATTCCAAATAAAAACTATGCTTCAGTGATTTCACAATCTGATTGTTTAGATATCGCATTTTAAATCCTGCTGCCATCCCTGAGGGTCAGTTCATTGACAGCAGGAAGGGAGCTGAAAAACTGCTTGGATCTCTGGATATTGATCACAATCAGTACAAGTTTGGACACACAAAGGTAAACATAAAAAAAATTACAAGGCTGAATTTAAATCGCATTAAAGAAAAACAGCAGTAAAGCCTAAACAGTTGAAGCATGGTTATGTAATTTTTGGTAAACAGCATGTAATAATATTTGACTTAAAATCTCTGGGTTTAATACCGTGCAGGATTCAGTCCTTCCTTCCTTTGCTTAATAAAGTTTTTAAAGCACCATGTTTAGAGGTATAATGCCACTAAATGTGTACCATTATGTTTGAAGGTGTTCTTCAAGGCTGGTCTTCTTGGACAGCTGGAAGAGATGAGGGACGACCGTTTGTCACTCATTATTACTGGAATCCAGGCAAGATCAAGAGGTCTGCTGGCTCGAGTTGCATTCCAGAAGATTGTTGAACGAAGGTAAACAACTATTAAAACAAAGACCAGTTGTTCTAATAATGAAATAATGAACCGATTATAATGATTGGTTTCATTTACTAATAATGACATTGATCTGATTGATCTTTGACAGAGATGCACTGTTGGTGATCCAGTGGAACATCCGTGCCTTCATGGGGGTCAAGAACTGGCCCTGGATGAAGCTGTTCTTCAAAATCAAACCTCTGTTGAGATCTGCTGAGGCAGAGAAAGAGATGGCCAACATGAAGGAAGAATTCCTGAAGCTGAAAGAAGCTTATGCAAAGTCCGAAGCTCGTAGGAAGGAACTAGAGGAGAAAATGGTCTCTCTTCTTCAAGAAAAGAACGACCTACAGCTCCAAGTCCAGGCTGTAAGTCATATGCCCAATATAAAAACTATACCATGTGCAACAAATACCATCTAATTAATGAACATTTAAATGCAGGAGCAAGATAATCTTGCGGATGCTGAGGAAAGATGTGAGGGGTTGATCAAGCACAAAATTCAGATGGAAGCAAAAGCCAAAGAGCTGACCGAAAGACTGGAGGATGAGGAAGAGATAAACGCAGAGCTGACAGCAAAGAAGAGGAAGTTGGAGGATGAATGCTCAGAGTTGAAGAAAGATATTGATGACTTGGAGTTGACTCTGGCCAAAGTTGAGAAGGAGAAACATGCCACTGAAAATAAGGTACAATATGGCAACTACTTAGAAATTTCTATTTATTAATTTTAAAATTAATTGTGAACATGTCAAATGTAACAATATTTCTGTACTTGCAGGTAAAAAACCTGGTGGAAGAGATGGCAGCTTTGGATGAAATCATTGCCAAGCTGACCAAAGAAAAGAAAGCCTTACAAGAAGCTCACCAGCAAACACTGGATGACCTGCAGAGTGAAGAAGACAAAGTCAACAGTCTGACCAAGGCTAAAGCTAAGCTGGAGCAGCAAGTGGATGATGTACGTACTATGTCTTGTTTGTTTGTCATTCTCTAATATTGGATGGAAGAATAAGTTAACACAAATTTACCAACACAAATATTCAGCTTGAAGGTTCTTTGGAACAAGAAAAGAAGATACGGATGGATCTTGAGAGAGCAAAGAGGAAGCTAGAGGGAGACCTCAAATTGACCCAGGAAAGTCTAATGGACCTGGAGAATGATAAGCAACAACTGGAGGAGCATCTGAAAAAGTAAAATTTGTTTTGTCTCTCTTTGTGTGACTGTATTTCCTCCAATTTAAAGTATAAAAAAATAAAAAAAATCCTGATGATGATATACTGTTATGACATTTTACCTTCTCCTACAGGAAGGACTTTGAACTTAGTCAGCTCAATAATAAAATAGAGGATGAGCAGGCAATTGCCATTCAGCTTCAAAAGAAACTGAAAGAGCTTCAGGTGAAATACTGTCATCATTCAAATTAAATTAAATACTAGATGTGTAACAGAATAATAGAATGTTTCTGGTTTAACAGGCTCGCATTGAGGAGCTGGAAGAAGAGCTTGAGGCAGAGCGAGCTGCCCGAGCCAAAGTAGAGAAGCAGAGATCAGACTTGGCCAGAGAACTGGAGGAGATCAGTGAGAGGCTGGAGGAGGCTGGTGGAGCAACAGCTGCTCAGATTGAGATGAACAAGAAGAGGGAGGCTGAGTTCCAGAAGCTCCGCAGAGACCTTGAAGAGGCCACTCTGCAGCATGAGGCTACTGCTGCTACACTCAGGAAGAAGCAAGCTGACAGCGTTGCTGACCTGGGAGAACAGATTGACAACCTGCAGAGAGTCAAGCAGAAACTGGAGAAGGAGAAGAGTGAGCTCAGACTGGAGCTGGATGATGTAGTTTCCAACATGGAGCACATTGTTAAGACAAAGGTTAGACCAGTATACTGTTTTTTGCTAATGTTGACACACACGGTTATTTGGAATATAATGGGTGATTTAAATCACTTTGATGTGATTTCAGACAAACCTGGAGAAAACATGCAGGACTCTGGAAGATCAGATGAATGAATACAAGTCCAAGTTTGAAGAAGCTCAACGCTGCATCAATGACTTCAACATGCAAAAAGCAAAGCTTCAAACAGAGAATGGTACTTTTAAACTGATATTAGGTTGACGCATGACCAAAGAATGCTTTTTTGACCTGTGATAATAACACTGTATTTTCCAAAACGCAAGGCGAGTTTTCAAGACAGCTGGAAGAGAAAGACTCCCTGGTGTCTCAACTGACGAGAGGGAAAATGTCTTACACTCAGCAGATCGAAGACCTCAAGAGGCAACTGGAGGAGGAGACTAAGGTGCATTTTCATTGCAAATTGTACTGTAAATATCAATAACCTAAAAAACATTTTAATGTTGACACATTCATTTTGCCCGACAGGCCAAGAATGCATTAGCTCATGCAGTGCAGTCAGCTCGTCATGACTGTGACCTGCTCAGGGAGCAGTATGAGGAGGAGCAGGAGGCCAAGGCTGAACTGCAGCGCGGCATGTCCAAGGCTAATTCTGAGGTGGCTCAGTGGAGAACTAAGTATGAAACTGATGCCATCCAGAGGACCGAGGAACTGGAGGAGGCCAAGTAAGATTCTAATGCATTATTATTTTTCTCGAACTGATAAAGCATTTTTTTTCGTCTGGCAGATCAGCTTTTTGTTTGTGTTATGTTCCTATTTAAATGTAAGACGAACAAAAAGTTTGTCTGTTGGGTGACTGAGCAGCCAGTTAAAGTGGTTGAAGTTACCACATATTACTTGGAAACAGAAAACTGCAGAAATAATACAGTACAATATTTAAACGATCCATTCCTTAAGGAAAAAGCTGGCTCAGCGTCTGCAGGAGGCTGAAGAGGCTGTAGAAGCAGTGAATGCTAAATGTTCCTCTCTGGAGAAGACCAAACACAGGCTGCAGAATGAGATTGAAGATCTCATGGTGGACGTGGAGAGGTCTAATGCTGCTGCTGCTGCTCTGGACAAGAAGCAAAGGAACTTTGATAAGGTGAAGTACTGAGAAGTCTTTGTTAGGATCAAAAGAAACTATGGATGAATTTACCATTTTTACTGGTAGAGCTTTGCTTGTTGTTGACCTATCGACTTATTTGTCCTCAAATATAGAATTTTTAATATTGTGATAAACTGTTCTATGGAAGCTGAAACATCTACTCTCCATCAAGACTGCTGGCTTTCTTCTTTATTCCAGGTCCTGTCTGAGTGGAAGCAGAAGTATGAAGAGTCTCAGTGTGAGCTGGAAAGCTCCCAGAAGGAAGCCAGAGCTCTAAGCACTGAGCTCTTCAAACTCAAGAACTCTTATGAGGAGTCTCTTGATCATTTAGAGACTATGAAAAGAGAGAACAAGAACTTGCAGGGTATGCTCTAACGTTAGGCCTTATGTCCAGTGTTCTGCAGACACGCTGAAATTCACTGCAAAACAATTTGAATCACCATTTTTACAGAGGAGATTTCTGACCTCACTGAGCAACTTGGTGAGAGCGGCAAGAGCATCCACGAACTGGAGAAATTACGGAAACAGCTGGACCAGGAGAAGAGTGAGATCCAGTCGGCTCTGGAGGAAGCTGAGGTATAAGACGTCTTTGATGCATGCATTCAAAATGGTTTTACCATTTATGCACAACTTTGTAACACTGTCTCTATCAGGCCTCCCTGGAGCATGAAGAGGGCAAGATTCTAAGAGCCCAGCTTGAGTTCAATCAAATTAAAGCTGATATTGAACGTAAACTGGCTGAGAAAGATGAGGAGATGGAGCAGAACAAGAGGAACCTGCAGAGGACAATCGACACCCTGCAAAGCTCTCTGGAAGCTGAGTGTCGCAGCAGGAATGAGGCCATGAGGCTGAAGAAGAAGATGGAGGGAGACCTCAATGAGATGGAGATCCAGCTCAGCCAGGCCAACAGGCAGGCGGCTGAGGCCCAGAAACAGCTGAAATCTGTTCATGCACATCTGAAGGTAAAGTAGTAAAGGCTCATTTCCAGCAAGATTTCCAATTCAACCTGATTCCTGGCGCTAACCTTATTAATGTTTTCCAATTAAGGATTGTCAAATACAGTTGGACGAGTCTCTCCGGGCTAATGATGATCTCAAGGAGAACATTGCTATTGTTGAGAGGCGAAACAATCTGCTTCAAGCTGAGCTGGAGGAGCTGAGGGCGGCTCTAGAGCAAACAGAGAGAAGCCGCAAACTTGCTGAACAAGAGCTGCTGGATGTTAGTGAGCGCGTGCAGCTACTGCACTCACAGGTGAGATGTAATCATTTACTGCACTTGCATAAGAAGATGCATTCTTCAAAATATAAGAGAAATCTAAACAATGTGATAAAGCTGCATTTTCATGTATGCTACAATTATGCAGAACACTGGCTTAATAAACCAGAAGAAGAAACTGGAGGCCGACGCCTCTCAGCTTCAGACTGAAGTGGAGGAAGCGGTGCAGGAGTGCAGAAATGCAGAGGAAAAGGCCAAGAAGGCCATCACTGATGCAGCCATGATGGCAGAAGAGCTGAAGAAGGAGCAGGACACTAGTGCTCACTTGGAACGGATGAAGAAGAACATGGAGCAAACCATCAAAGACCTGCAGCACCGCCTGGATGAGGCTGAACAGATCGCCATGAAGGGAGGCAAGAAGCAGGTGCAGAAGCTGGAGGCCAGGGTGAGTGACACCTACAAATGCACACTTCACATCTTCAACGGGCTTGTCAATAATAACTTATAATCTACATGAATCACATATATTTGACTGATGCCGCTGTCACTGGATCACTGGATCAGTGAGTTCTCAGACAATGATTTTATGATGTTTCCAGGTGAGGGAGCTTGAGAATGAGGTGGAGTCAGAGCAGAAGAAGAGCAGTGAAGCAGTGAAGGGAATCCGTAAATATGAAAGACGCATCAAGGAGCTCACTTACCAGGTAAACTTTAGTTTGTTGTTTCTTTTGCAATTTTTATCCACATTATTTATTTGTGCTTCTTAATGACCCTGCGATTTTCTTTCCATTGCCCTAATTTACACAGACCGAGGAAGATCGCAAGAACATTGCACGTCTGCAGGACTTGGTAGATAAGCTTCAGCTGAAAGTCAAAGCTTACAAGAGGGCTGCTGAGGAGGCTGTAAGTGGAACTGGACACGTCTCTCAAATGTCTATATGATGTTTCCAGTCAGTTTATGATAATATTTACTGCTGTAGCTGTTAAAACACTACTGACATGTAGCTACAATATTTGGTTTTTCTGACTCTTACAGGAAGAGCAGGCCAATACTCATCTGGGAAAGTTCCGCAAATTGCAGCACGAGTTGGACGAGGCTGAGGAGAGAGCGGACATCGCAGAGTCTCAGGTCAACAAGATGCGCGCAAAGAGCCGCGATGTGAGCTCAAAGGTGAGAAGCCTCCCTGAAATCCACACTTCATACACGTATACAAAACTACAGCAGTAACATGGATGAGGACACACTTGTACAAACATTATTTAGCAATAATATAAAAGAACAGCACAAAAACAGGAAATGCATTCAGATGTTTCAGACTTGTTTTACTGTTGGGATAATTTAGTGCATCTCACCTGGTGCAGCATAATCGTACTAGAAATGACTTGTCAATCACTACGTGAGACAGAAAAAGCATAGCAGTTTTTTTTATATACCTGGGTAAACAAATGAGACCAGTCTTTAAATAGATACTTTTTATTTTGTTTTAGTGTTTTGTATTAGTGTAAAGTATTTAAAGTTAGTTAGTGTTATTATTGTCAGACATTGTAAGACATTACATGACATTATCTAATTATATGGTGAAAATATTTTATTTGTAATCTATCTTAGTGGTTATTAGTGAAGTGCCAGTAAGGGCATAACATAGTGGAGAGGAAAATTAGGAGCTTCCTCAGACGGTGGTAAATCACCTTCACATCAACCTTTAGAGATGCTGGAGCTTCTTTAGAATCTCTGCCTATTTGTAGCTGTTTTTCAGTGAAACATTTTTGTGAGTAATGTACTTCTCTCAAAACTATCACATGAGGACAGTCTGATACGATATTTGCTAATCATATAAATTCAGATTGAGTTTTCAGAATTAAAAGGCATTTACTTGCAACAGCTTAAATGTTATAAGGATAATTTACAAATTTGCTGCTCTCTGAAAATATATTCTACCTACTGTAGATCTTGCACCAACGTGTATGACATTTTGCTGTGGGTCTCTGCTTCTAACCGATCTGTCTTTGTCTGTTCTCTTATTGCTCTGCGTCACAGAAAGGGCTAGATGAGGAGTGAACACTAAGACGGTTGGCATCCCCAGTGTGGTATTCTTCTCTGTTTTCACAGTAACTGTAGAATAAAGCAAAGTGCATTTAATTCTTTGTGTAAAGTTGTCATTTATTTCAAGCAGGTTATATGTAGCCTACTGTACAAGGAAAAAGTCTGAACTATAATACAGTACTTACTTGAAGGTGCTGCTGAGTGGAGCACTGTACAAATTCACATGATTAATAGGCAGAGTTTTACTGGTAACTGTTTTTCAGTGGAAGACAACTCAAAGCACACGCACGCACGCACGCACGCACACACAAAGTCTTTTGCCAATTATCGATTTTCCTGTATCCATGTAACATGAACAAGGCTGAACAAATAAAACAAGTATGGAAATTGCACAGAAATAGTAGATCATAGTAACAACATTTAAACTTGATGATTTAGTCTGCTTGTATCTTCTGAAATAATTTTTCTTGGTAGATGTGCTTTACTCTTATGGTCTGGTGGCAAATAACTTTCTAAAGTCCATCATTATGGATAATGCATTCACAGCTGCCCACCCCCAACTTGTTACATTGTCACATTTATTTTGAAATAAAATACAGTTTACCTTTTAATAATTTGTTATCCCCCTTTATCTCCCTCAGTCTTACCTGAGCTTTAGTTGTGGCAAAATTCTGCACTTGATTGTAGATTGTACTAAAAAATATAAAAATAAAACAGACAAAACTGATGCTCAGGGCTTTTAGACTGAGTAGTTTCTAAGCTGCGATGGTCTTAATATAATATTTTATGCTTTTAGTTCATATCAGTGTCAAATAAACAAACATTTTGGCATTGTTCACAATTAGTTTAGTGTCTAGCTCAATCTCAGTCTTACCGTATGCCATGCAACTGCAGCAGAACAGTCAAGTGCAGGGTGGGTTCTACTTGACCAGTACAAACTGACCTTGATCTAATGCAGCTGTGTCCTTAAAGGGCTTTAAATACCTGTAACAATATCATACAGCAATTAAGTTTTATTCTATAGGGTATACCTCATCCTAACAAAATGTTGTTGATTTTCCGACTTTTTGAGATCATAACCAGTGTGCCAGCCTATTTACATGTGGTTCTCTGGAAATTCCTCAGGATAAACAGTAAACCACCCACAATAGCAGATGAAGGTGACACCACTTGTTCTCTCCATAAAAACACAGCTGGTTTCACCAAGAGATGCCTGGCAGGGGAGCCAGGGTGGAGACACACATTACATACACAACAGCTGAGAATGAAGAACAAGCCCATTCTTTATCTGGTGCCTGATAAAGCAATTCTCATCACATTACACATCGTTGATTGTTAAGGTTTTTCCTATTTTATAGAAGGGAATATAATTTGCTCACAATTGCTGACTTTGCTAATAGTGGATAGCTTAGTGTATTTGGTGACAGAAAAGTAAAGACATTCTACATATTCTGATTATTAAAATTGTCATTGGTTGGCTTACAGCAAGGATAAATAAAATACTATACATCAAGCATTTTAAGGCTAAAGGGAAAAGAAAATTGGTTTTGACATATATTTAGTGCCGTCCACCTGTTAGCCCTTGTCCATCATGACATCAGAGGCTGCCGGTCATACGTTAGTGCCTTCAAAGGCTACCCTTCTCAATCAGGGAGAGAAATATTTCACAGGGTTATCTTTGTCCTCAAGGCCAAAGGAAAGGGAACAATGCCATGACGACATCAGGCGACAAAGGTGTAGACCTAGAGGGGTGGAACAGTGGTGAGTGATAATAAAGTCTGTGACCTTCGCTCGGGTTTGGCAACAGCTGCGGCACTTTACTGTCTTAGCACCGACTCTAGAAATGTCCCTTCACATGACTGGCATTTGGTGAACTTTACCTTTTCTATTAGGTGTCATTAGCAACACGAAGAGTTCAGAGATTAACAAATCAGTTTGAATAAGTGATTAATCTTGAAGTCTAGCATTTGTTTCTGTAGGATTTAAAAAACACAATGAAAGAATTGGTCAAGTTATTGTGGGACAAATAAATATGCCATACAAAGAAATGCAAATGGGTGGTTTAAGAATTTTACAGTCATTTCATTTTCAGCTACAGTATTAGTAATGCCCTGCATTAAAAATCAGGTTAGCTCTACGGCATTTTAATGTATAGGTATAGAATAATTAATTTAGTTTCCATTCAATCATTATATTAAACGCAGGCCTAAATATGTTTCCTTTCTTTTTCTTGATAGCAAAGGAATAACAGCCATATGATATCAAGGCTGTGCCTGATCCTCACCTTTTGCCCTCCCCTTCCTTTGTATTATGTATTGTGCTAGCCCCATTTGTCACAAGGTGAAAGCAATAAATAGCAGCAGTGCATTCTGGCAAATTAGGAGAATGAGTTTTTTTCTAACTTTCTCCAAAACTTCAAGCCTTATTTGGTGAATAAAAAGGTTTTATTAATAGAGGGAGGGCTGCTGGGCTCATCACTTGACGTGACCAGAGGTACACAATTAAAGGTAAGAAAAACATTCTTTTTAGGATGAGATAGAAATGGAATTTTGAAATGAATATTAATTACAGCTGACTAATCCTGTTATTTTATATTGTCATTATATTTATATAATGATATATTATATAATAATATATATTTACATTATTTATTTATTTCGTTTATCTTTTATTCATAGTTTGAGTAGCAAAACCCTGATTGATCCCCTTCTGCTATGGAGTCCAACTCTTTCTAGGTGAAAGACACTTTAAAATAAAATTGAAGACATGGCGATGTTCACCTTTCTCCATGAACCGGCTGTGCTGTTCAACCTCAAAGAGCGATATGCAGCGTAGATGATCTATGTACAGTATAATATATAGAAATCTTTAACTTTACTACTTCCATCATGTAAGGGGGTAGGGTAAACATGCTGTATTAAATGACCTTTATGACAGACCTACTCTGGGCTGTTCTGTGTGACTGTCAACCCCTACAAGTGGCTGCCAGTCTACAACCAGGAAGTAGTTGTTGCTTACAGAGGAAAGAAGAGGAGTGAAGCTCCTCCTCACATCTTCTCCATCTCTGACAATGCCTACTAGTACATGCTGGCAGGTAGAAAATGAGTTAATATTGTATTTTATTCATTTGTCATGACACAATTTTTATATTTTCCTATTTGTCCTGCTAACAGATAGAGAAAACCAGTCGATCCTCATCACGTACGTTGCATAGCCATCAAAACTCTCAGCAGTAATGAACATTACACTGTGGCCTAAACCTTCTGTCTCTTCTACTCAGGGGAGAATCTGGAGCTGGAAAGACGGTCAACACCAAGCGAGTTATTCAGTACTTTGCCAGCATTGCTGCTGTGCCAAGTGGTGGCAAAAAAGATCAAGCTGCTGAAAAGAAGGTACAGTATGATTAACAAAATGTATTTATGGTTAATTAACATTTAAGGAGAAAACGTAAAATAAATTCAAGCAGTAGCAGGACATTAGTATGATATTTGAACTCTGACTGTTTAGAACATTGGAATCTCTGCTGGACTGTCAGTGCTGCCAGTCTGTGTCAAAGAAGGCATTTCGAAAGCAACAGTACTAAAAGAGAACAAAACAAAACCACAATGTAGCAAGTAAAAAAGAAATAATAAAAAAAATCAAACGTTATACAGTAAAAACCTTGTATCCACTCTAAACCACATCAGGGTACTCTGGAGGATCAAATCATCCAGGCCAACCCTGCCCTGGAGGCCTTTGGTAATGCTAAGACCATCAGAAATGACAACTCCTCCAGATTTGTGAGTGTCTGCCAATTGAAACGCAAATTACAATTTGTAAACTAAAGTTAAACCCTTTCACTAAAATGAATTGCTTTCTTCCGCTTAGGGTAAATTTATCCGCATTCATTTCGATAATCGAGGAAAGCTCGATTAAGAGCTGGCCTCTGCTGATATTGATACTTGTAAGTAGAAAGGCTTAGTAAACAATGGTGCGCTCATTCAATTTTTGTGTAAAAAACAGAAACAAAACTGATTTTTTTCAACAGTCCTTCTGGAAAAGTCTTGTGTGAGCTAGCACACGTAATGTAGAAACACCCTTACCTCAACAGCATTAAGAATTTATTCAATGATTCTAAACTACAAACACTGTACATTACAGCAGTATCAACTTCACCAATGAAAAGCTGCAACCGTTTTTCAACCACCACATGTTTGTGCTGGAGCAAGAAGAGTATAAGAAGGAGGGTATTGAGTGGACCTTCATTGATTTTGGAATGGACCTGCAGGCCTGTATTGACCTCATTGAAAAGGTGAAACACTAAACTACTACCAATCCTAAAATTATTTATCATAACCATACTGTCTTTAAATAGCAGATATGTTTTCTCCTCAGCCTATGGGACAAGCATCTGGGGAAATCTGCCAACTTCCAGAAGCCCAGAATTGTTAAAGGGAAACCAGAGGCTCACTTTGCCCTGATGCACTATGCTGGAACTGTGGACTATAATATTAACAACTGGCTGGTGAAGAACAAGGATCCTCTGAATGAGACGGTTGTAGGACTCTACCAGAAGTCAACTCTCAAGCTGCTTTGTACTCTCTTTGCAAACTATGCTGGAGCTGATTCAAGTATGTTTACTTGTTTCTTTTACTGTAGTGAAGTACTGTTATTACTGTGTGTCCCTACTCTATTATACTATATAAACACATATTCTAAATAGTACTCATTTTAATTTCCAATGACAATTTGTTCATACAGCTCAGGAATCTGGAGGAAAGGGCAAAGGTGGTACAAAAAAGAATCCATCCTTTCAAACTGTGTCAGCCTTACACAGGGTAAGAGCAAAACTTTGACCACGTTCTCACACTACGTGTTATATGCAGCTTTATTCATGGTGGAATCCCTGCACTCACAGGTAAACCTGAACAAGCTGATGACCAACTTGAGGTCTACTCACCCTCACTTTGTGCGATGCATCATCCCCAATGAGACCAAGACTCCTGGGGCCATGGAGAACCCTCTGGTGATGCACCAGCTGCGCTGTAACGGTGTGCTGGAAGGCATCAGGATCTGCAGGAAGGGTTTCCCCAACAGGGTCCTCTACGGAGACTTTAAGCAGAGGTAACAAATTAAAGAGAGAAAATCATGTCTCTCAGTTACATTGTAGGTGACCAGTCAAAAGGATAGCTTTTTACACAAATGCTTTAAAACTATTAAATGATGTTAAACAGAAAATTGTGTATAATTTTGTCTTAGTGAATCAAGTTTTATTATTTTGTCATGCTTATTAAACTTTTACAATGCACAACAAATTTAGTTATAAACTTAATAAAAAAAACATAAAAACTTTAAATAATTTCTTTTTTCTACAATAGAAGAGATATCACATTTTGAACCCAAGTGCTATCCCTGAGGGACAGTTCATTGATAACAAGAAAGCTTCAGAGAAACTTTTGGGCTCTTTGGATATCGACCATAACCAGTACAAGCTGTGGTAGATAACGAGCGAGCCAAGATCCTGTGGGACTTCCAGATACAGACAGACAGAATGGTAATGGCGAACCAACCAGACATTGTGGTGGTGGACAAAGAGCAGAGGAAAGCCGTAGTGGTGGATGTGGCAATACCAAGCGATGGCAGGAATGGATTAAGAAAAAGGAACATGAGAAACTAGAGAAATACCAAGGGCTCAGAGAAGAACTGGAGAAGGCTTGGAAGGTGAAGGCCACAGTGGTGCCTGTGGTGATCAGAGCACTGGGGGCAGTGACCCCCAAATTGGAGGAGTGGCTACAACAGATCCCTGGAAAACCATCCGACATCTCAGTCCAGAACAGTGCAGTCCTAGGAACAGTAAGGATACTGCGCAGAACCCTCAAGCTCCCTGGCCTCTGGTAGAGGACCCGAGCTTGGAAAGTGGATGAGACCACCCGCGGAGGGTGAGAAGGGAGTTGTTATTTTTTATACACATACACACACACACACACACACACACACACACACACACACACACACACACACACACACGGTATGTACTTCCTACAGCTGGTTATAGTGTCTTAAATAAAAACAGGTCTTCTTCAAAGCTGGATTGTTGGGTCTAATGGAGGAGATGTGTGATGACCGCTTAGCGCTAATCATTAACAGGATTCAGGCAAGATCCCCAGGTGTTCTAGCAAGGATTGAATTCCAGAAGATAGTTGAATGCAGGTAACCATTGAGTTAACTAAACTGCATGTAAACTAAACTAAAGCTTGGATTCCAAAAATATAGTTATGAGGACAAAAATATAAAAAAAATATTCAACTTTACAGTTTATATGAAATTATCAATTCTTTACTATTCTTTAATCTGAACTATGTCTTTATTCATGTTTTTTAGTTACATTTTCCAGTCATGTCTGGTTTTATTTTGTTACTACTTCCTGTTTAGTCCATATCCTGTTAATCCAGCTTCACTTCCGGTCCTTGTAAACCAGTGTTTCATCAGCAATTAATCATCTAGTATTTAAGCATCACCTCTTGCCATAGTCCCCTGCCAGATTGTCTACGTTGTTTCCTAACTAGCATTCCAGCATTCATGACCCTTGTCTTTCGTGTTTTGATCTTGTTTTGCCATCGACCATGCCTTTGCCTAAAGTATGACAGTACTGTGCCGTAAGTTGACCTCCGCTTGTACTTTGACCTCGCTTCTGCCTGCTCCTTATCGGATCCTGTCTGCTACTACAATGTGTATGACCTCTGCCTGCCTGACCTTGCTTATTAAACTTCTTATCTTGACCGAGCCAACGCTGTGCATTTGGGTCCTTCCTCCATCGTCTGTTTGTGACAAACTAGTTAATAAATGTAAAGATTAATGTTCATAGCTTAAAAAAGACTAATATGAAGTGAATCAATGTTCACACGGATGCACTGCTTGTGATCCAGTGGAACATTTGCGCTTTCATGGGGCTCAAAAACTGGCCTTGGAATTGGAAAATTAAACCTCTGTTGAAGTCAGCGGAAACTGAAAAGGAAATGGCCAACATGAAGGAGGAGTTTGCCAAACTGAAAGAGGCTTTTGCAAAATCAGAAGCCTGCCGTAAAGAACTTGAAGAGAAAATGGTCACTCTCCTCCAAGAAAAGAATGACCTGCAGCTCCAAGTCCATGCTGTATGTTATAACCACTTGTGTATAAAAAACTTAATTATTATTATAACTTTAAACTGACATGAATTGCACTACATGAGTTTCATGTCATTAATAATAGGAACAAGATAATCTGTGTGATGCTGAAGAAAGGTGTGAGGGGCTCATCAAGAGCAAGATTCAACTGGAGGCAAAAATCAAAAAGGTGACTGAAAGACTGGAAGATGAGGAGGAGATGAACGCTGAACTGACGGCTAAGAAGAGAAAGCTGGAGGATGAATGTTCTGAGTTAAAGAAAGACATTGATGACCTAGAGTTAACTCTGGCCAAAGTGGAGAAAGAGAAACATGCCACTGAGAACAAGGTACAAACAAACACGTAATTAGCTCAAAGATGCTCTGTATGCCCAGAAGGTGTTACAGTCATCATCAACTGTCATTTGGTCATAGGTAAAGAACCTCACTGAGGAGATGGCCGCTTTGGATGAAATCATTGCCAAGCTGACCAAAGAAAAGAAAGCCTTACAAGAAGCTCACCAGCAAACACTGGATGACCTGCAGAGTGAAGAAGACAAAGTCAACAGTCTGACCAAGGCTAAAGCTAAGCTGGAGCAGCAAGTGGATGATGTAAGGTGGCACACAATCCCTTGGACATTGACTGCTAGTTAATATATACAGTAACAGAATTATAATAAAAAGTTGTGTATGACCACCTACAGCTTGAAGGGTCTCTAGAACAAGAGAAAAAAATACGTATGGACCTTGAAAGAGCAAAGCGAAAGCTCGAAGGAGATCTGAAGTTAGCACAAGAGAGTATAATGGACCTGGAAAATGACAAGCAGCAACTCGAAGAGAGGCTGAAAAAGTAACAAGAAGAGCCTTAAATATTTATTATTATCAATTACCCAATTATTAATTACGGTTGAAGAAATAACTTTTTTCATTCCCAGGAAAGATTTTGAAATCAGTCAACTCAATGGCAAAATAGAGGACGAACAGACAATGAGTGCTCAGCTCCAGAAGAAACTGAAAGAGTTGCAGGTAAGAATTTTACTATAAAGTAAATTAAATATGGATGTGCTGATATTTGTTTAGGAAAACTAGGAATACAATGTCACGTTGTCCATTGGTTTGATTGTGGAACAGGCTCGCATTGAGGAGCTGGAAGAAGAGCTTGAAGCAGAGCGAGCTGCCCGAGCCAAAGTAGAGAAGCAGAGATCAGACTTGGCCAGAGAACTGGAGGAGATCAGTGAGAGGCTGGAGGAGGCTGGTGGAGCAACAGCTGCTCAGATTGAGATGAACAAGAAGAGGGAGGCTGAGTTCCAGAAGCTCCGCAGAGACCTTGAAGAGGCCACTCTGCAGCATGAGGCTACTGCTGCTACACTCAGGAAGAAGCAAGCTGACAGCGTTGCTGACCTGGGAGAACAGATTGACAACCTGCAGAGAGTCAAGCAGAAACTGGAGAAGGAGAAGAGTGAGCTCAGACTGGAGCTGGATGACGTGGCTTCCAACATGGAGCAGGTTGTGAAGGCCAAGGTAAATGACTTGACTATAACTATTTAATGTAAGGTGGTGTCTTACTGCTAGTCCCCTCCACCAATTCAAGGACAGTTAATGTTATACTTCACTTACTTTCAGAACAATTTGGAGAAAATGTGCAGGTCTCTGGAAGATCAGATGAATGAATACAAAACAAAGGCAGAAGAGGGACAACGTGCCATCAATGATTTCTCTATGCAGAAAGCAAAGCTTCAAACTGAAAATGGTTCGCACACATCAAGATGCCTTTGATCTAATCAGCTTTTTTATCTTTGAGATATTAGTTTTAATGTGATGCTGTTATCACAATCAGGTGAACTCACCAGGCAGGTGGAGGAAAAGGGGTCGTTGGTGTCTCAGCTCACCAGAGGAAAACAGTCATATACTCAGCAAATTGAAGACCTGAAAAGACAACTGGAGGAAGAAATCAAGGTAAAAAACACAGGATTCACAACAGGCTGATCCTGATATACAACAAGCATCAACATACACAATTCCTACATTTTATTTAGGCTAAGAACGCATTAGCTCATGCAGTTGAATGAAGAACAAGCCCATTCTTTATCTGGTGCCTGATAAAGCAATTCTCATCACATTACACACCGTTGATTGTTAAGTTTTTCCTATTTTATAGGAAAGGTAATAGGTAATATAATTTGCTCTCAATTGCCTACTTTGCTAATACTCTAGAACATCTGGAAAACAAGAACCTAAGTGGGCAAGTGTCACTGATGCAGCCATGATGGCAGAAGAGCTGAAGAAGGAGCAGGACACTAGTGCTCACTTGGAACAGATGAAGAAGAACATGGAGCAAACCATCAAAGACCTGCAGCACCGCCTGGATGAGGCTGAACAGATCGCCATGAAGGGAAGCAAGAAGCAGGTGCAGAAGCTGGAGGCCAGGGTCAGTATTCATTGCAGCAAAATTTAATAACGTAGACTAAATATTATTAAAAGTGTAGAGTCGCTGGTAGAATGTGATTCTATTTTGATTCCTGCAGGTCAGGGAAGTTGAAAATGAGATGGAAAGTGAACAGAAAAAGGCTAGTGATGCCATGAAGGGAGTTAGAAAGTATGAAAGACGCATAAAAGAGCTCACATATCAGGTAAGATGTCTATTTTTATTATTACCTCCTATAACAAAATCAAACTTGCTTCACAAAAAAATATATGCTTCATGTTGTTTTTATACTATTTAGACTGAAGAAGACCGTAAAAACCTAGCACGTCTTCAAGACTTGGTGGATAAGCTGCAACTAAAGGTCAAATCACACAAGAAGGCTTCAGAAGAGGCTGTAAGTGTTGTTATTATACTGTACTTGCCTATTGACACTAGACATAAGGGCAGTTGTCATTTAACAAATACCTTATCTTGTACTGTATATCTGTATTGTATTTTGCAGAAGGGACTGGATGAAGAGTGAAAGTCCTTCAAGAACACAATCATTTCTGAGGCACTTACTACTTCTGTCACGTTGTCTCCTTACAGTAAGTATGTTTTGTGTGAAGCAGAACAAATCTAGTATTATGTGTATCTTAAACAGTTTCCTGACTTTTCATTAATAGAAAACGAGTACACACCTGTACAAAAAGTACAAAGACGTAAACCTGTCATTAAACAGAGAAAATTGTAATTACAACAAACCGACCGGTAATAAATCAAATGATTATTTTCAAATCAAACAGGAAAAATGTTGAGTCAAATACCTTTACTTATTGAAAACATCTACAGTACACACACATTCCTTATATATTGTAATAGTACCAGAAGACAACATATTAATCTAGTTGTTATCATGAATCAGCTTGAGGTCTCCATCAACATGTGCTGAAATCAGTCAAATGACCAGCAGAGGGCACTCACATTACCCATATTCTAAAGTTAAGTACATATACATCATTTATATAATCATCAGCTTGAATTTGGGGGAAGTGCCAGGAATCATATTAAGACATTCGGATTAAGAAATCCAAGTACTAACTTAGCAATTAGTGGATGACCACCTGGCAACCACATAAATGGTAAAGAAGTCACAAGGTATTGACCCCTACATTAATTAACCCAAAAATATAAATACTGTACCACTGATATAACTATTCTTCTTAAATGCTTTCAAATTCCTAAAATACATCCTTTAGGTTGCTTTGTTTCACAGCAAACCTGATGTAAAATACCAGAATACCTGCTTATTAATTTAAAACTTTATTTAATTACATGAATCCTCAAACTAACATACTGCAACAATGTCTTGACATATCTATAATTCTTCCCTGACCACTACTTTAGTGTACTTTATCTTGGGATGAACTAACCACTGCTGAGGTTAGTTATTAGAACAGTTAGAATTACAAGGAGATGGTCTGATCTGATCCTGTGGAACAGACACACTGTTTCACAAGTAGGATATTAGATACTATTTGTACAGAAACACTTAGAGGCTACAGTACATACAGCGTCTGATAACGGTTCATAACAAGCAAGGATCTGTTAAGGGTTTACTGTTAGGTAACTATTTGTTTGGTTGGTTTTAACACAATACAGCTCAGTACTGTATACATAGTATTACTCTGATCAGGTTGCAGAGGAAGAAGAGTTTAACCCAACTAACTTACATCAGGGTCAGGGGTCAGGTTTTCTCTAGCAAGAAGCATCCTCTCTTCAAAGCCAGATGAACGAGGGCTGCATAAAATACAGAACAGAGGAAGACTTGACAACAATGTCTTGTAGCATACAGTACAATTTGGTGCATTAAACATTAGACCTAAAGAAGCTAATTTAGCCAAAATACACTATCACCCAATAAATTGTCCTCAAATTCCAATAACTTTAAATCAATTATCTATTTCAATCTATTTACAAAATTGATAATGTACTCTTTAAATTGTGAACGGTACCTTTCTATTATTTAACTTGGTCCAGATCATAGCCTCGTTTGAAGACAAGCTGATTTGAATCCACAAAGATTCTGAGTGAGTGAGCAGAAGATACCAATCAACTCCTGTAAGCCTTCCCCAGAAACCAACACCCCCTTAGAAGTGACCTTTCGCAGTAACAAAGAACAAATACTAACAATAGCTTTGCTGGCTCCAGTTTCCAACTTAAGTGACACAAGGTGCCTCACACCGTCCCTTGTGCTTACATGTGACCTTAAAAGTCAGAGACACAAAGACTGTGGACAGCTGAGAATGAGAACTTTAATAGGCGAACAAATGCTCTGCACGAGCCAATAATAGACTAAGGGTTAAGTAAAGGAGATGGAAATTTGGTTTTGAGGGCAAATAAGGACAAGGAGGATGCATCATTGTCCACTATGCTCTTTACAAATTTAATGTACTATTATATTATTTGGTAAGATTATTCATGGTTGGTCTCAGAATATGGTTTAAATACAAAATATTTCAGACTAATTGGCTATACAGTGATTAGGTTCTCCCTTAACTCATCTGTTGCTGCTGGCAAAAAAAACTAATAACCTCTGGTGGGCACCTACGTCACAAGCTGTCCCCAAGCTATCCTGTGAACCAGCAAGCCCTCAAAGGCAGCCAACAGGAATTTCACAAGTTATCTTTGTGCTCAAGGATAAAGAGAAAAAAACAATAGCATGTCGACAGAAGCAAGCCAAGGGCACTCTCACTCACAGCAGCCCTTAAACTACAGGTCACAAGAACAGGAAATAGTTTAAATGTACAAGGTTTTCTCTTTCTAGCAATGTGTTGCTAAACAATTACAGACAGGCACAAGCTTTCATTCTGCCTCTACCCAGGTTTATCCAAAAATGGTGTGAAAAATGGCAGACGTGTAATTTGAACATTTTTAGACACTGTAATCTACAGGTTGAGAGCACCTTGAGTTCTTCTGTCGTCAGTAAAAGACTTTCCTACTACTAATAATGCAGAGGTAAATGGAAATAATAGAAGACCTGTGACTGATTTACTGTAAGTAGGGACATGTGGTCAATACACAATGCACACAACATTCACTGTGCAACAGGTTAGTTATGTGTGCAGACCACCAGCACACATATAACTGTCTCCACTCATTTTCTTTACACTCTCATGCATTTCCATAAAAAATGTCCGAATGTTACAACAGAAGCTAAAAACCTCTTGAACAAAACTTTATTCTTATATGTGGGTCTAGCACTTGTTTATTAGAGCTTTTTATCAGTGAAAGTAGTAATACTAGATACTACAACAACAACAACTACAACAACACTATCTACATAGCACAATAGAATGATGTATGTTAAATTCTACATTATAAATAATTATAGGATATTTACTGTATGTTAATCTATTTATCGACAGAAACTGATACTTTGCATTATGCTCATACTACTCCCTAGGTTTTCAAGGTGTACTTGTGTGAACAAAAAGCAGGAATGATTGTACTTTGTTGCATCTAAAAGAAAAGGCACAGACTAGCAGACTACGCTGATAAGCCACAGCGTAAAACTACTGACAAAGCTACAGTGGTTTTAATGTGGTAAAGAGGAGTCAGGGAAAATGTAATGTTAACCACATATACATACTTACTGTACTACTGTTTCAATTTGCAGAGCAGCAGACTTTCTCTGACATCAATAAAACCACCAGGTTCTGTAGTGTTTACAATTGCACCTGTACTGTACATGTTACTTGTGACACTGTATGCTAATTCTATTTAATGTAAAGATCAACATTTCATTTGGTAGCAAAAAGGAAACACTGTAGAGTTACTAGGATTATTCTGAGGTTTAGACCTAATTATGAACAGTAGTGAGTGAAGATAAAGGGATCTCACAGCTGTGACCTTGGTCTTGTCTTGTCTTGCTGTAGACAACAGCTGCAGCACTTTATGCTCACTCCTAAAATGTTTTTCACACCCCATCAACTGACCAACTACTGCTAAGGTTTATTGCTGATGATGTCTGAGGTCCCATAAACCCTGCCCTTCCTATCCTGCTAGTCTAAAGCACTTAGTTTTAAAGTAATTTATGATTAAAACAATGCCTGTATTCCAATCCAGGTGTTACAGAAAAATGAAAAACAATAACTAACAGAAATACTGTATATACAGTAGATATTTAAAAGTAGTATATAAATGTATCTGTAATATTTCAGACATACATGCCTACATAAACACTTTCATTGTTCATTAATATAACTTTGTAGAACAAAAGGCTCATCTGTCAGACTGCAGCCTGTCCCCTCTCCCCACCTCCTGCCTCCCCGTCTTTGTCCTGGTCCAGTCAGGTCTTGTTCACAAGGTGAGAGCAACAAATAGCAGCACAAGGCTCTACCTCTACCCAATTTGGACAATGTCTTTTGTGCTTGGCAACCTGGATGCCATTTCTCTGATATTCATCTCCATATTTGGCTGACTTGCGACCTTTATTAATGGGGAGGCAACCCATTGCCAGCCACTGGATTCATCAGTTCACTTGACAAAAGGTTCACGGTCAAAGGTAAGAAAAAGCCATTAACACACTGCCACATGATGTGTGACTGACCCATTTGAGGTGTGTGTTGCTAAAAATGCCCTCAGCTAAGATATTTATACTTGATTACATTTCACCAGAGATACATTTCGGGGTTAGATTCATTACTGTAGATTCATTTAACATTCTTGACTCAATATTAACACATGGCAAATTATCTCCTTTCTTTTTTTTGGCAGACTCCAATTTTCAGTAAAGTGAAACACTTAAGGTAATTTCTTTTCTGATTTTAATTAATTTTACTGCATATTAAGAAAATCCCAGACTGTGAACAACATTTACATGTAATTCTTCAAAGGTTGAAAAATGGGTGATGCCGCAATGGCAGAGTTTGGACCTGCTGCGTCCTACCTTAGGAAGTCAGACAAGGAGCGTTTAGAAGCCCAGACTCGTATATTTGACATGAAAAAAGAATGCTTTGTGCCTGACCCTGAGGTTGAATACGTGAAGGCTTCTATCACCAGTCGTGACGGTGACAAGGTCACGGCTCAGACTGAATTTGGAAAGGTACTGTAGGTCAATAATATACTCTCCTTGTAAATGTATGCAACTACATTTTTACAGTGTTTTTGATTTTTTTATTTTGCAGACAGTCACAGTGAAGGAGTGTGACGTCCATCCTCAGAACCCGCCGAAGTTTGATAAAATTGAAGACATGGCGATGTTTACTTTCCTCCACGAGCCCGCTGTGCTGTTCAACCTCAAAGAGCGATACGCAGCATGGATGATCTATGTACAGTATAATAAGACACTGACAACATATATCCCTAATTTCATTACTTCCATAATTTTACATGCTGTAATGATGGACCTTTATGACAGACCTACTCTGGGCTGTTCTGTGTGACTGTCAACCCCTACAAGTGGCTGCCAGTCTACAACCAGGAAGTAGTTATTGCTTATAGAGGAAAGAAGAGGAGTGAAGCTCCTCCTCACATCTTCTCCATCTCTGACAATGCCTACCAGTACATGCTGGCAGGTGGATAATATTTAAGCCTATACTTCACCTACAGTAAATATACATATGTAGCAATATGCTATTGTAACTAATATCTGGGTTATTTCTCCTGCTGACAGACAGAGAAAACCAGTCGATCCTCATCACGTAAGTCACACACTATAAAAAAATAGCAGTTAGATAAGTCATAGAAGTTGGATTTAAACTATCTATCTCTTCTACTCAGTGGAGAATCTGGAGCTGGAAAGACGGTCAACACCAAGCGAGTCATTCAGTACTTTGCCAGCATTGCTGCTGTGCCAAGTGGTGGCAAAAAAGATCAAGCTGCTGAAAAGAAGGTCTTTTTATGTGTGTTTATTTACATTATACAAAAACACTAATCATACTGTACAGTAAGGTTATTGTTCGGCCTAAATTTAACTTAGGGTACTCTAGAGGATCAAATCATCCAGGCCAACCCTGCTCTGGAGGCTTTTGGTAATGCCAAGACCATCAGGAATGACAACTCCTCCAGATTTGTGAGTGTTTCTCTCTGAATGCAGTGATATTACTTAAACACTATTGACATATTTGTTTCAAAATATATTAGCATTAAATTAAAACAACAAAAATAATGAAAACTTCTTATTTTAGGGCAAATTCATTCGCATTCATTTTGACAACAGAGGAAAACTGGCTTCTGCTGATATTGAGACTTGTAAGTAAAAGTAAAGCCGTTTCTACATTCATTTTGAATATACTCCTGACATTTGTAGAGGAGCCAAGTCAATATACATGGCAGACTAAATTCCAGTTTACTAAAGGACTAGCACACGTAATGTAGAAACACCCTTACCTCAACAGGAATCAGGAATATTTTATTTAATGATTCTAAACTACAAACACTGTACGTTATTGGATAGACAGCAGATTTATTAATAAAAACACAAATCTAACTTTTTCTCATATGCTGTTACTATACCTAATAGATCTTCTGGAAAAGTCTCGTGTGACCTATCAGCTCAAAGCTGAGAGGGACTACCACATTTTCTACCAGATCTTGTCTCAAGTAAAGCCTGAACTTCTGGGTAAGTGTAACAAATTGTGTGCATAAAAAATATGTTTAAGGTATAATTACTTAAATAATATTATATACTGTATATCTAATAAAACCAATATGGTTTGTTTTAGAAATGCTGCTCATCACCAACAACCCCTATGACTACGCATTCATCTCCCAAGGAGAGACGACTGTAGCCTCCATCAATGATTCTGAAGAGTTGATGGCCACTGATGTGAGCTAGGTCATTTAATACGCAACAACAATAAATATTCAAACATTTATTGTTAAAGATAGATTTTTGTTTTCAATAAGGATGCCTTTGATGTGCTGGGCTTCACTCAAGAAGAGAAGAACAGTATTTACAAGCTGACCGGTGCCATCATGCACTATGGTAACATGAAGTTTAAGCAGAAGCAACGAGAGGAGCAGGCAGAGGCCGATGGCACTGAAGGTCAGAAAGATATTATTATTACTATTATTTCTTTATTTTTTATTGTCTGTAATAAAAAAACTGTAATAACCGTAAAAAGAAAGACCAAAAGTATGTTCAATTTTAAATAGAAGAGAAGAGATTTTCTTACATGATACGTGATTTACAGTGTGCACATCCTCACTTCATCAGATGCTGACAAAGTAGCTTATCTGATGGGTCTCAACTCTGCCGACCTCATCAAAGGTCTCTGCCACCCAAGAGTTAAAGTAGGAAATGAGTGGGTGACCAAGGGACAAAATGTCGCCCAGGTAAAAAGATAAAGAGCGTGTTTTGACAATAAATTGATTCAAGTTAATATGAATATGAACAACATTATTTTCTTACCAAGGTGTACTATGCTATCGGTGCACTGTCTAAGGCAGTGTATGAGAAGATGTTTCTGTGGATGGTAATGAGGATTAACCAATCCTTAGACACCAAGCAGCCACGCCAGTACTTCATTGGTGTGCTGGATATCGCTGGGTTTGAAATATTTGATGTAAGTTTTAAATCCAAATCTTATAAAGGTCATACATGACATCCATGCTTGCTCTTTTGCATTACTGAACTGATGCTTATATTTGATCCAATTGCAGTTCAACACCTTCGAGCAGCTTTGCATCAACTTCACCAATGAAAAACTGCAACAGTTTTTCAACCACCACATGTTTGTGCTGGAGCAAGAAGAGTATAAGAAGGAGGGTATTGAGTGGGAGTTCATTGATTTTGGAATGGACCTGCAGGCCTGTATTGACCTCATTGAAAAGGTAAAACACTAAACTATCACCAGTCCAAAAATTATTTGTCATAACCGTACTGTCAATAAATAGCAGATATGTTTTCTCCTCAGCCTATGGGCATCATGTCCATCCTTGAAGAGGAATGCATGTTCCCCAAAGCCAGCGACACCACCTTTAAAGCTAAACTCTATGACAACCATCTGGGGAAATCCAACAACTTCCAGAAGCCCAGAGTTGTCAAAGGGAAACCAGAGGCCCATTTCTCTTTGGTGCACTATGCTGGAACTGTTGATTACAATATCAACAACTGGCTGGTGAAGAACAAGGATCCCCTGAATGAGACTGTGGTTGGTCTTTTCCAAAAGTCAAACCTTAAGCTTTTAGCAATACTTTTTGCTGGATATGCAGGGGCTGATTCGGGTATGTTGTAAATAACAAGATCACATGTACAACAATAACAATAATTATATCCTAATAGAATAATACATACCTTAATACAATACGGGTTACCTTCACATAACCTTTGCTTAATGTACATTTTATTTAGCCCAAGAATCTGGAGGGAAGGGCAAAGGTGGCACAAAGAAAAAAGGTTCATCCTTCCAAACTGTATCAGCTTTACACAGGGTAAGATCAAGTAATGTAAAATTCAAAATACTGGCTACCAACCTGTTTACAATAACTATCAAACTGTAAATTTATAAAATGGAAACTGTGTTAAAACATGCAGGAGAACCTGAACAAGCTGATGACCAACTTGAGGTCCACTCACCCTCACTTTGTGCGATGCATCATCCCCAATGAGACCAAGACTCCTGGGGCCATGGAGAACCCTCTGGTGATGCACCAGCTGCGCTGTAACGGTGTGCTGGAAGGCATCAGGATCTGCAGGAAGGGTTTCCCCAACAGGATCCTCTACGGAGACTTCAAGCAGAGGTCTGCATTCGTTGCAACAAAACCTTTTTAACCTACAGTAATATTTAAAACAAATCATAAAATTGTGTTGTCAACTTTTTTTGGTTTTATAAATATTTTAAAGATATCGTATATTAAACCCTAATGCAATTCCTGAGGGACAGTTTATCGACAACAAAAAAGCTGCTGAGAAACTTTTGGGATCTCTGGACATTGACCACAACCAGTACAAGCTGGGTCACACCAAAGTATGTGTTTTCAGTTGTGATAAAGATTCTGATGAATTGTACACCGTTCATAACTACTTCACCTTTACCTACAAAAAGGTGTTTTTTAAAGCTGGACTACTTGGCCAGTTGGAGGAAATGCGAGATGACCGACTGGCTCTGATCATCACTGGTATCCAAGCTCGGTCACGGGGTCTTTTAGCAAGAATTGAATTCCAAAAAATTGTGGAACGCAGGTAAGCCCTCAATTTTGTTTTTTATGCAAGAGCACTGTGAGGCATTGAAATTGAAGGATGAAGCTGACATTTTTCAGACTGTTGAAACTTAAAATAGTTCCTGATGGAGAAGGGTTTGAAGGTTGTGATATTCTTTCAACCACAGGGATGCACTGCTTGTGATCCAGTGGAACATTCGCGCTTTTATGGGGGTCAAAAACTGGCCTTGGATGAAGATGTACTTCAAAATTAAACCTCTGTTAAAGTCAGCGGAAACTGAAAAGGAAATGGCCAACATGAAGGAGGAGTTTGCCAAACTGAAAGAGGCTTTTGCAAAATCAGAAGCCCGCCGTAAAGAACTTGAAGAGAAAATGGTCACTCTCCTCCAAGAAAAGAATGACCTGCAGCTCCAAGTCCATGCTGTATGTTATAACCACTTGTGTATAAAAAACTTAATTATTATTATAACTTTAAACTGACATGAATTGCACTACATGAGTTTCATGTCATTAATAATAGGAACAAGATAATCTGTGTGATGCTGAAGAAAGGTGTGAGGGGCTCATCAAGAGCAAGATTCAACTGGAGGCAAAAATCAAAGAGGTGACTGAAAGACTGGAAGATGAGGAGGAGATGAACGCTGAACTGACGGCTAAGAAGAGAAAGCTGGAGGATGAATGTTCTGAGTTAAAGAAAGACATTGATGACCTAGAGTTAACTCTGGCCAAAGTGGAGAAAGAGAAACATGCCACTGAGAACAAGGTACAAACAAACACGTAATTAGCTCAAAGATGCTCTGTATGCCCAGAAGGTGTTACAGTCATCATCAACTGTCATTTGGTCATAGGTAAAGAACCTCACTGAGGAGATGGCCGCTTTGGATGAAATCATTGCCAAGCTGACCAAAGAAAAGAAAGCCTTACAAGAAGCTCACCAGCAAACACTGGATGACCTGCAGAGTGAAGAAGACAAAGTCAACAGTCTGACCAAGGCTAAAGCTAAGCTGGAGCAGCAAGTGGATGATGTAAGGTGGCACACAATCCCTTGGACATTGACTGCTAGTTAATATATATACAGTAACAGAATTATAATAAAAAGTTGTGTATGACCACCTACAGCTTGAAGGGTCTCTAGAACAAGAGAAAAAAATACGTATGGACCTTGAAAGAGCAAAGCGAAAGCTCGAAGGAGATCTGAAGTTAGCACAAGAGAGTATAATGGACCTGGAAAATGACAAGCAGCAACTCGAAGAGAGGCTGAAAAAGTAACAAGAAGAGCCTTAAATATTTATTATTATCAATTACCCAATTATTAATTACGGTTGAAGAAATAACTTTTTTCATTCCCAGGAAAGATTTTGAAATCAGTCAACTCAATGGCAAAATAGAGGACGAACAGACAATGAGTGCTCAGCTCCAGAAGAAACTGAAAGAGTTGCAGGTAAGAATTTTACTATAAAGTAAATTAAATATGGATGTGCTGATATTTGTTTAGGAAAACTAGGAATACAATGTCACGTTGTCCATTGGTTTGATTGTGGAACAGGCTCGCATTGAGGAGCTGGAAGAAGAGCTTGAGGCAGAGCGAGCTGCCCGAGCCAAAGTAGAGAAGCAGAGATCAGACTTGGCCAGAGAACTGGAGGAGATCAGTGAGAGGCTGGAGGAGGCTGGTGGAGCAACAGCTGCTCAGATTGAGATGAACAAGAAGAGGGAGGCTGAGTTCCAGAAGCTCCGCAGAGACCTTGAAGAGGCCACTCTGCAGCATGAGGCTACTGCTGCTACACTCAGGAAGAAGCAAGCTGACAGCGTTGCTGACCTGGGAGAACAGATTGACAACCTGCAGAGAGTCAAGCAGAAACTGGAGAAGGAGAAGAGTGAGCTCAGACTGGAGCTGGATGACGTGGCTTCCAACATGGAGCAGGTTGTGAAGGCCAAGGTAAATGACTTGACTATAACTATTTAATGTAAGGTGGTGTCTTACTGCTAGTCCCCTCCACCAATTCAAGGACAGTTAATGTTATACTTCACTTACTTTCAGAACAATTTGGAGAAAATGTGCAGGTCTCTGGAAGATCAGATGAATGAATACAAAACAAAGGCAGAAGAGGGACAACGTGCCATCAATGATTTCTCTATGCAGAAAGCAAAGCTTCAAACTGAAAATGGTTCGCACACATCAAGATGCCTTTGATCTAATCAGCTTTTTTATCTTTGAGATATTAGTTTTAATGTGATGCTGTTATCACAATCAGGTGAACTCACCAGGCAGGTGGAGGAAAAGGGGTCGTTGGTGTCTCAGCTCACCAGAGGAAAACAGTCATATACTCAGCAAATTGAAGACCTGAAAAGACAACTGGAGGAAGAAATCAAGGTAAAAAACACAGGATTCACAACAGGCTGATCCTGATATACAACAAGCATCAACATACACAATTCCTACATTTTATTTAGGCCAAGAACGCATTAGCTCATGCAGTGCAGTCAGCTCGTCATGACTGTGACCTGCTCAGGGAGCAGTATGAGGAGGAGCAGGAGGCCAAGGCTGAACTGCAGCGCGGCATGTCCAAGGCTAATTCTGAGGTGGCTCAGTGGAGAACTAAGTATGAAACTGATGCCATCCACAGAACCGAGGAACTGGAGGAGGCCAAGTGAGTAACGTGGTCCCTTGCAATAATTATCATCAATTCATCAAGTTACAAAACGCATTTATACTGTACCTTGGGTTGTAAAATGTATCATAATTCAGGAAGAAGCTGGCTCAGCGTCTGCAGGAGGCTGAGGAGGCTGTAGAAGCAGTGAATGCTAAATGTTCCTCTCTGGAGAAGACCAAACACAGACTGCAGAATGAGATTGAAGATCTCATGGTGGATGTGGAGAGGTCTACTGCTGCTGCTGCTGTTCTGGATAAGAAGCAAAGGAACTTTGATAAGGTACATTTTAAGGGTACGTTTGCAACTTCCTACTTTTGAGTATACACTATTTGAGTACAATATGATCTAACCATATTTTTCAGGTATTGTCTGAATGGAAACAAAAATATGAGGAGTCTCAAACTGAACTAGAGAGTTCTCAGAAAGAGGCCAGGTCTCTGAGCACTGAGCTCTTCAAACTGAAGAACTCCTATGAGGAATCTCTAGAACATCTGGAAACCATGAAGAGAGAAAACAAGAACCTCCAGGGTAAGTGTGTTAGCAGCTCACATCTTTGTGGGGATTTGGGACTAATAACTAATCCATTTCCATCCATGTTCCTTCAGAGGAGATATCTGACCTCACTGAACAAATTGGTGAAGGTGGGAAGAGTATTCATGAGCTGGAGAAGATACGAAAACAGCTGGAACAAGAAAAGTCAGACATACAAACTGCTCTGGAGGAAGCAGAGGTACTTTTGACAGTCTGATAATGGGTCTTATGCATTTTTAAATGTCTTTGCAATTATTAATGACTGTTCATATATTTAAGTTAAAGACTTTGTTTAATGTCAGGCTTCGCTGGAACATGAGGAAGGGAAAATTCTCAGAGCTCAGCTTGAGTTCAATCAGGTGAAGGCTGACATTGAACGGAAGCTCACAGAGAAAGATGAAGAAATGGAGCAAGCAAAAAGGAACCAACAGCGAGTTGTGGATACTCTTCAAAGCTCTCTGGAGGCTGAGACTCGCAGCAGGAATGAGGCCCTTCGTCTGAAGAAGAAGATGGAGGGAGACCTCAATGAGATGGAGATCCAGCTCAGCCAGGCCAACAGGCAGGCGGCTGAGGCTCAGAAACAGCTCAAGGTTGTTCATGCGCATCTGAAGGTAAAAACCTGAACCTTTCAGATTTCTAGTCAAGTCATTTTATTAACTCTGTTAACAGGAGTCTTCACATTTTATGCAGGACACTCAGCTGCAGCTGGATGATTCTATGCGAGCCAATGATGATATGAAAGAGAACATTGCTATTGTTGAGAGACGCAACAACCTGCTACAGGCTGAAGTGGAGGAGCTGAGGGCGGCTCTAGAGCAAACAGAGAGAGGTCGCAAACTTGCTGAACAAGAGCTGCTGGATGTTAGTGAGCGCGTGCAGCTACTGCACTCACAGGTGTGATACATTCACTATAGGGTTGGGTGATTTTTACTTCCAGTCAGGTCAGTGGAAAACTTATGTTTGAACATCTTGCATTTACCAGAACACCAGCCTGATAAACCAGAAGAAGAAGCTGGAGGCTGATACATCCCAGCTTCAGACTGAAGTGGAGGAAGCGGTGCAGGAGTGCAGAAACGCAGAGGAAAAGGCCAAGAAGGCCATCACTGATGCAGCCATGATGGCAGAAGAGCTGAAGAAGGAGCAGGACACTAGTGCTCACTTGGAACGGATGAAGAAGAACATGGAGCAAACCATCAAAGACCTGCAGCACCGCCTGGATGAGGCTGAGCAGATCGCCATGAAGGGAGGCAAGAAGCAGGTGCAGAAGCTGGAGGCCAGGGTGAGTGACAGCATATGTAGAAAATCAAAGGAGCAATCTAATAATGTCAGTTAATCACTTTTTACCTTTACAACATGAACTCAAATATCCTGCCACTCCCTAAACAGATTAGAGAATTAGAAAATGAAGTAGAGGCTGAGCAACGGAAGTCCAGCGACGCCGTCAAGGGAATAAGAAAATATGAGAGACGCATTAAAGAATTGACCTATCAGGCAAGTTTATTTTTTGATTCCATGGAATAACAGAAGTATTTATTTACTTAAGTTGATTTTTTTACAGACTGAGGAGGATCGCAAGAACCTTTCCCGTTTGCAAGATCTGGTAGACAAGCTGCAGCTGAAGGTCAAATCCTATAAAAAATCTGCAGAAGAATCTGTAAGTTTCATTATACAGACATACTGTATATTTTTTGATGAAAATAATTATTCCAAATTATTTCATAAGCCACAATATCAGTACCGAAATAACTCACAGACTACTAAGACACTGCATCTGTGTTCGATAGGAGGAACAGGCCAACAGCAATCTAACCAAGTTCCGCAAGCTTCAACATGAGCTTGATGAAGCTGAAGAGAGAGCTGACATCGCAGAGTCTCAGGTCAACAAGCTGCGAGCTAAGAGTCGTGACGTGGGGTCAAAGGTCGGTCCATGTATAACATGCTATTATGTATTATATGTATTATACAATTATAGCATTATAACTGCTGTTAGTTGATGATGTATAAATATTGAAATGTTTAAACTATGCAAACATTCATTTATACACTTTAAAATGTGCTGTGTCCAGTTTTCATTTTAAATTTAATAGCCAACAAAAGTGTATTAGAAAGTGCTAATCGAGCCATATGGAATTTTCCCATTAGAATTTTCTAAACAAACAGTCAGTGTACAAATATTTAAACAGTACTATGTATTTAACCTTTTGGTTATAATATATGATAATAATACATTTTATTGTTTAATTAATTGTTTTTTCTCTTATTTTAGAAAGGACATGATGAAGAATAGAGCTCCATTGAACGCCTTTAGTTTCTGAGACACCTGATCAAAATTGTCTCCCTAAGCATGTTGTTTAAGCAGTAGAATAAATTTAATCTGCATCTGAAACCATGACTTGGACTTTTCTTTTTTTAAGTTTATCTCTTGTTTTATTAAGATTTTTTAATGTATTGATTTTGTTGCAAAATTATTTTTTATCTACGTTTAATAAGGATGTAATATACGTCACCTAATAATATTGCCCAGTATATACACAGTTTGTACAAACTTAAGGTTTGCAGGACTGTACAGCTAAAAAACACCTCCTGTAGCTAGAGACGACAACCCACTAATAATAATACAAAGTAAATCCAAGCCTGTCCAGATACAGCACATGCCACCATGACATGTGTGGTGCAGCAAAACAATAGCTACCCCCATAATGCTACTAATACAGCACATGTGTGCATGCATGCCTTCCTGGAAACATGCCACCAAGTGCTAACTTGACTACGGCTACAGTCACAGGAGCGTGACATTGTTGCCTTCCTGTACTAGGTCCAGACAACAGAAAGAAGAGATCTAGCAACAGGAACAGCGAACGCACCCCTCTAGGCCAGAGGAAGCCTTAACCAGGGTATTTCTTATACGAAGTAAGTCACTTAGTATTACTACATGTAGGTAAGCAGCACTTGATAGGTGACATTATGATATTTAAGCTTGTTACCTAACACAAGTAAAAGATCCAACAGCCAAAACAAACGGCAACTGCGACTCAACAAGTTTAAACCACTAGAGGTCAGCGAACTACCATACAGTGAGTACTACAACCTTTGAGACATTAACAAGGGACCAACAAAATGTTAATAGTTGCCTTAAGTGCATAAAAAAAACAACTGAGGCTTAAAGCTTAAGTTCACTAGAAGCAGGGCAGTGAATGGGCTTTTTGAAAAAAAAAAACACAAGACACTAAATATTTAACAGGGGTGAAAGGTTACAGTGATATTTGAAATGACAAAAAGACGTAGTGTTAAAGCTACAACATGCCTAGCGCTAGCACTCTGACCACTGCTTTCTACAGATGATTATAAAATACACATGTAACCTACTACCAAAGCACATATTTACATATATAAACATGTAACATATACTTTATGCTCATTATTACAGTCAGTTAAAATGTAAAAATATGTTTTATCAAAAACTATATCTGAATAATTATTAGAATTTATTTAAATTCAACACATCAGAATCTTTCCTCGCTATTCAATCTTGTGACTTAACATGGCTACAGCATCATTACAAGCATTATTGCTTGACCTACACATTTTAACATTCTACTTTCAGACTTCACGGAGAATAGAAATGTGCACTTTAAGGTGCATCATTTCTGAATTGATAAATTGATACATGATTTGAATAGATAATCAATTCTACAGTCTTTAATAAAATTCATTACAATATATTGCAATTAAAACCCTACCTTTTGCCCTGTTTCTCTGTTCTCTTCCGTTCCGTATCTGACTGCTAACACTCCAGCCACTTACTTCAGTACTTCATTGTCTGAATGTGGGCCAGGAGAAAGGGCAAGACAAGAGAAGGACACGGAGAGGCAGGGTCTGATACTCAACACCTCCTCAAGTAACCCTCAGGAAAATGACAAGCAGTCTAACAATAGCAAGCTCATCTAAAACCAGTTGACATTGATTTCAAACTTAAGGCCTGATACCTTTACTTGTGTGCTTGAATGGCTAAAGGAGTCAGAGGTACAAGGACAGTAGACAGCTGGGAATGAGGCCTTCACTGCTGTTAAAGCCTAGAATAGATCACAGCTAAGTAAAGGTGTCCAGAATTGTGTGATGAAGGCATCAACAGCATCATGTGTGTAATCGTGTTACCCAGGTAACCTAACTTAATATTGTTTGTACTGTACATATGCCACCTTTATTAGAATATGTTGTAGTACACACAGGTCAACAGAAGTAAACTCTGTCCTTTTTGCTTTACAGGTGGTGATGAGTGTCCAGCTACAAATTTGCAGTCTGCCACGGAAAGAAATTAACCATATTATTTTTAATTCTTTTGTGTTTTGCTTTGGCTGATCTCATATTTCATAATTGCTTCTATTTTTTTGTATTGCAGATCAGATCAGTTGCAGTACCTCTGCAAATACAAAAGAGTTCTTGGACATTAAGGTTGAAATTTGTAAATATACTGTAAATGTTTTCCAACCATTTAGATGTTGAAGAGATAAATACTAGCTGCCTATGTTTTGCTCACCTGTCGCTGCCTGACTCAATGTGACACGTTCCACGCTCCCACCCGTGGCGTCATAAATTGTCCTCGGCACTACGAAGGCCGCCAGCAAGAATTTCACAGGTTATCTTTGTGCTCAAGGATGCACTGACATGCGACAAGGACAAGGATAGAATAGGATGACCAATGGTGTAGAAAGCAGACTGCTGGATCGTCCTTACTGTAGGTAGATTTTTACAAGTTTACTCATTTAACAAATGCTATTTAGTCCAAGAATTGACAGTTAACTATTGCAGAAATCACCACAAGCGCTAGAATAGTTAGTGTTAGCTAGCTAGTTAGCTCAGTGACTCAATATAGCCTAGCTAAATAGCTATAGTACCTTAACAAGCTGAGCATTTGGTTTTATAATTTAATTTACAATTTTAGAAAAATTATGAAATATTTGTATGATGGATTTAATTACCTAACGGCAGTATTTAGCTAGCTCCAGGTTTACTGAAGGTGGACAACAACAATGTGAAGTACGGTGTTTAACTGTAGTAAAGTTTTACAACCATGTCCAAAATTTTAACCTCTGACCTCTTTTTCGCGCGTCACAGGCTAATGTACGGAAGCCCAGAGAGACAACAGTAACAGTACACTTCTCTCTAACACATCTTATTATTATGTTTCTCACATTTTTTCTTTCTTCACATTCACATCGCACATTTAATTGATGTTAGACATTTTGCCTGCTAATTTGAAAATTATCTAAGAAAAGCTACAAGTTATGCAAATGCTGTAAATGCTGTAAATAAAAAAAGGTCTAATGAACTAATACAAGTATGCAAAATCTCAATTGCAATTTCTATATTTTTTAATGTGGTGCTACTAAAGATGGCACTATAATATTATTAGTTTTGTTATGTTTTACTAATACTTTCTATGACAATCAAAATGTGACAAAGGTAAAAAAGAAATTGGTTTAAAAAACACAACACTACTTAATCATTGCTCATCTTTTTATTTTATGATTAATATCCACATCACTGGTTAACAATTAATCACAATGAACATCTCTTTCATACCAAATAATCAGAATTAAAAGGGGAGATGAGCTCTATCTAATACGACAGATACCTCTAACAACCAGCAGTTTGTTGTCATCTGCATGCTCTTGCTATAGTGTTGTGCCCTACAGGATAATACAGCACACTACAGTGGACTCACTCCACAGGACTGGAAAGTAGATTCTTTATCTTGTTTTCTCTGTTTGGACTAGTGGCTGACATTGCACACTAAGGTACAGGAAGTACAGGAAAATAAAATCAAAATAGAATACACACATACATGTAGTTCAACAGAACAATTAGGTGGAGTGTTGGTTTTACTGGGCTGCCATCTGGTACAGTAGCTGCAGTGTAGTAATCAACACACACAGAGAAAGCTACTTTTCAGTGCTGTGATGCTGACTGGTGACTGTAGTTGGGACACAAAGCCAGGAGCTCCAGCTGCATATCTACCAACACTGCTGATCAAGGTCAAGTTGCTCAGCATCACTGATAATCTGCTGCTTTTTTGTTGTACAAATACATCCAAGGTTTCCTAATAATGTTACCACTTGTTATTAATTTTGGGAACATAATTTAGTCCAAACTTCACTCAGTTCTGTGTTGGTAGGTATGCCAAGGTGTCTATACAGGAGCTGCCTAATACATAATATTACTTAGTACCACATGCCACAAGACTATGTCTCGTTAGTCTAATCGAGGGGGGTGGTAGGTGGAAGAAAGGGCTGACCAGTGTGTGTCAGGTGTTATGTAGTATGGAACACATTTCACACTGGAGTAAAACCATTCGGGCTTTGGACTGAGTTTTTGCACGAGTTGTTAGATTTTGTGATGAACAATAACGAGCACGACACACACTGCCCCCTTTCCTGCCCATCACTTTCACTCGGTTTTAAATAGCGTTTTCCACATGTGATCCATCCTCCAAAACAGAACAGAGACATACAACATACACAAACTCAAAATCTTGCATCTTAAATTAGATTTTTAAAAACATTCTTGAAACTTCATCAGCCCTTTTAAAAAAAAAGGCAGACATAAAAAAAGTACACTTTTCCTTTCTTTATGGTATCAATCTTATAATATTAATATTAACATTAACTTGGATTTATAACACCCTGTAAGAAGTTGTTTTGTTCTTTTTTTAATATTTTTAATTATTTATGAGTTCTGAAGTGCTAAAAACGTTGGGACAGTGAGTGATACTAGTGGAAGAGCGGAATTCATGCGCTATAACGAGGAAATTGAACAGGTGTAAACAGACACCAGAGTGAACCCGGTACTAGTGGTAAGGGTTAATACTTTTTGTCCATGCTGCAAAAAGATGCAACATTATGTCTAATGGCGATAATATTGTGCCAAAAGCATAAATGTACAATTTACCCCTAATCATATAACCAGTATTATATCCAATCTTATCTTAGGTATTATACAGTAGGAAACCAATGGACCCTTCATCTTTTCAGGCTAAGGATGAGATACCGTAGCTCCAAGTGTGATTAAATGTGAAGTATAACCTTATCAGTGTTACATTTGTGGAATACATTTTTTGCCAAATAATTTCTGCTTTGGACCCTGTAGTGGAATTTGTCTATTAAAGAATTCAGACCAACCTTTAGTTAAGAAGTGCTTAAAAAATTGTTGTATTTAAATACACGTTTAAATACACAACGTTGCTGCACATTTAAATCATATGTGTCTTGTTTTAAGCTGAGAAGCATTTGCAGCCCAGTTGGGAAACATGACTTTGAAGCTTGGTCAAAAAGTAGGAGCCAGTAAATGTTACAGGAATGACACAAGGGCAGACTGGAGAGTTGAGTGTGAAACCATCATAATTAATAGCACAGAAGCCATGTTCCACTACGATCCACTAAACTGACTGAGATAAAGGGGCATCAGTTCGTCCTATCTTATGGTAACACATCATTACAAGCTTCTCCTCCTGTACATGCTACTCGCTGCCTATCGGGTGCTTTTACACTGTCGTTTTGACATAAGATCCACATACGCGCTTCACTTTTATACAACTCATGGGAATGATCTGAAGGGAACGATACGATATTACATACAGTATGCTTATATGGTGCTTTAACTTGTCTAGTTATCATTTGATCAAGTTGCTGTTTGATTATCATAGTTTTATCTAACTACAAAGACAGTTTGCACCCAAAAGCACACGTGCACAGTACACAGCTGACAATGGTTTACCAATATACAGTTTTATATTACCTCAGTGCATCGAAAAATCAACGACACTGTGTTCAAAGTGTGCAACACATTTGAGGGGAGCTGTACATAGTCTTTATGATTTCAGCAGTGTTCCAGACACAATAATATGTAGTGGCCATCAAAGCTAGTATCACAACGGCACAGATCACCTACTGTAGCTTTTCTATCGGCTATGCATGGCTTCCTAGTCAGCCTTTAAGTCTTAGAGCCAGACTATCAGTGTTCCAGAGGTGTAGCGGCGCCCTCTACAGGATGGATGCAATAGTAACACTTCACACATCTGACAACTACAGCAACAAGCCATAAATCTGCCACTATCCCTTAATGGTTTCGGTAGAGACCATCACAGCTTTTTAATGCATAATACATACAGTAGACTTACAGTGAGCAGGCAGGACCCTCTCTTTTTAAGATGCTGCCTCTACTCATCTTTGAACTTGTGACGCATGACAATGCTTTTGGTCTGTAAATCAAAGTCACATCACAGTGCTTTTTGTTTAAAGATGCAGTGTGTAATGTTTCTACGGAAGCTCGGATGGGACACTGTCTCAGGAGGGAGACTTTCAATTTGGTAACACTGTAACAGGTATGCACAGATGTAACGTTCCCTCCTCACCTGAGCTAAGCAGCAAAACAAGCAACTGTCTGGCTGCTTGATTTAACAGTGCACATGGAGAATTGTTCCTTACTTTGATGTTGTTTGGCACGTCAGCTTTATTAGTACTTATTGCCAGTGTAATTTCAAAATTAGTGAACATAGATATCCTGACATTTAAAGGCTAGTTGTGTGTTTTGATGCTAGAGAAGCAAACAAAGTAATTTTTTTTCTTTTTTTCTGTCCTCTTTAGATTTCTTTGAGAAAATTTGCAAGTCTGTTTGTACTGTCAGTTGTACAACAACAATTTCCAAATACGGATGTCTTTTCAGGGTTAGAATGGCTTTTACCACTTGTGATCATTGTATCCTAACACTATGGACATGATCTCTAACCTCTAGAGTGCTGCTTGGGGAAAAAGAAAAATGACTTTAAGCATCTAGAGTAACCTCATTAGTTTAAAACTGATGCTCTGAGCAACAGTAGATAATAATATGAAACCTGAGGGGGCTGCAGTTTGCAACCGCACCACTGGATGTCAATAAACTTACACACTGCACCTTTAATAGAAAATGCTAACAATGACTACAGGTGATTTATTTTCACTGTTTCCTAACAGGCTGGGAAAAGTCTTTCCTTCACAGTAGAACATTTAGGACTACTGCGGCAGCTGAGCAAAAACAATGCTCCACACAAGCTTCTCTTCACTTACTATGTCTCATACATTATCTGCACATCAAAGTGCTATTACAGGACCATTTTAAATGGGCCTAGCACATGACAAATGTTACAAAGACAAAACAACCAAAAACACAACTTCCAAATCTAAATGATGAGCCCAACCATGTCCTTGGTTCTGCCTTGCTGGAATGCTGCTGCACTTATAGCATTTAGGAGCTGGGAGAATCGTTATCCTCCCCCCACTAGTTCCTAATTCACGCGGAGTCACGGCTCTCGTGTCTACCGGTCAATGCCATCCTCACTCCCTCTTTCTGTTCACTTGCACGGTCAGCTGGAGGTGCTCTGAACATCAATCGCTGTATTGTTGCCAGAGTAGGGGTGAAACACGGGAAGAGGAGAAGATGTGAGTGGGTCTGCGATCGAATTGTCCAACCGGGACTATGGTAGGAACGACACACCGACACAGCTCACCATCGTTTAAACAATATCAGCAGAGACCAGCGAAACACAGCAACAACTTGGTTTCATTTTATATTAGTAAAATTATGAGCAGCTTACATGTACATTACCTCACAGTAACCTGCTGAGGTGCTGTGTATTATGATCAGTGTGTGTGTGTGTGTGTGTGTCTGTACACATTGTCATTTCATGTGCATACATGTAAATGTAATTTTGCACAGACACGATTCTAAGACGCAGTGGCTACTGGGGAGGGCTTAAACAGTGTGTCGCTCTCTACTGGGGTGAACTGGGAGCATCACACAGGAAGAGGAAGGTGCTGTCTGTCTCTCTGCAGGTGCTTCCTGCTTGGGGAGGTTTTAGTGCATGAGTAAGACTCCCGAGCGTATGGGAAAAATGTGGGAACCCTAGTACTGTATCATGGTCCTGGCTGCAGGATAGCAGACATGCAACATGACATGACTGAAATCTTTTGTGCTCCCAAGGTGCTTGTCATGCAAAAGCTCACATCCTGTGCATGTTTGAGTGTATTTAGAGATAAAGGCTAAATGTTTGTTTATTGTAATGGAATAAATAGATCTGCTCTATTAAGGTGCTTTTATTACAGTTAAATGCTTCAATCAAAGAAATCTGAATGGTGCTGCGGTGCTGAAACATCCACAATAAGATGTGGACTTGTGCTAAGACCATGTGACCAGAACCGATTTAAAGTGTTATACCCTGATGCATTTACTTTTTGTGTTATATACAGATGTGTGGTTTTAAAAGCTGACTACTTACAGTACAGGACAGTTGTTACACTGATTCATTTGTAGCTGATTCACTTCCAAAGTCCTCCTGCAGAGAACATTCTTATGCAAATGCATCAAAGCCGCTCTCTGGGGCTGCTCTGTTTTCTCTCTCATTTTCTGTCCAGACTCCACCTGTGTAATGTCAGAATTAAAGGTTATGGAAGAGGAAAGACAACAGCACTACCTCTGCTAGGGAAAGGTGCAGTCTGTATCTTTTTTGTGAGCTATTTCTGAGTGGACATAGGAAGCATAAATGGGAATAGAGTGGTACAATGGTCCCTCAGAGATCATCAGTAATAAGATGGCTGCTATTGGGCAAATTCTAAAGGGTCAGGTTTCACCAAAGGGGTGAAGGCTGTGCCCCATCATCACATAAAGTGACTTTACTCAAACTATTGAGCAATTTTAAATGGGTGGACAGCTGGCTTTTAAACGGCAGCTGGTGACGCAGTGTCTGCCAGAGGAAAAGTGCTACATGCATGTGCAACGCATTGGTGCTTTTGGATTACTTGACTTAAAGGTGCAGAGGCTGCTCATCATAAAATGTAGGTTACTACCTGATTCAAAGTCAAACGTCAGGTTCGGTGCCAATTTACTGTGTTTCAATCCAATCCAATCCAATCCAAGAAGCAAATAACCTACCTTCCCCAAAAATGGACTAAGCTGTATCCCTTCAGGTTACTCATGACCACTGATTAAATCTATTCTTGTCCTATAGCACTGCATTTAAATGTCTGACATCCTACTGAATTTAAAAGCTGTCCTTTGACTGTCTACGTCCAAATGTGTCTGACTACATATACTCTATTCTGCACAAGTCCTTGTTCTGAACACCAGTCACTTCTAGCTGAGAGCATTGTGATATTAATAATCTAGAGATAAATATGTATTATTGTAATAAATGTAATAAATAAATTAAGAGCGAAGGGACAGAATAGAGGAGGGTTGCATTACCATAGAGTAGCTCTGGCGACAGGGCTAAAAGGTCTGTAAGGGGGGCCAGAGTAGTTTCAGTTGAGTTGTGAGGTGTTTAAACAGTAATTGTCACAGGTGGAACTATTCTATAAAAAGCCTGATTATGCTCAATATACTAAATAAAGCATTGACTATGATAGTGAGTTTATTGCCTACGAGCTGTTAGATTAGGATCATCTAAATCAGTGCTTACAAGGGGATCTTATCAGTCAAGAAGTTGGTGGAATCCCACACAGACAAACAGCAAAGTGCTCTTCTCTGTTTTAGACAGGGCCAAAGGTCAACCCGAGTGTGTTGCAAGGTCAAAAGTCAGGATTGGTAGCATGAAGCTGACAGGCAGACCCCAGAGGAACACTGAGAGGCGATTATTCAGTTTGGTGCTGCAGTGGGCGAGATGGAGGGCGGAAGCAGAGGGAAGTGACTGCGCCGTGATAGGTTGGTTGGGCAGTTGATTGGCAGGCCAGCGAGCGCCCTGCGTGTCCAACCAAGATCTACATGGAGCTCAGTCTGTGGAAAGGACAGAACAAAGAAATGAGCTGATCAAAGGAGAAAAGCTGACACAGGCACAGGAGTGGACCTTTTCAGGCCATTAGTTTTACAGACATCCTTCAATTAACTTTAACTGCTGCATCAGGTGGTAGGAGTCCGAGTCTGGTGTTCCTCTGAACTTAGAAGGTCTAAAGGCCAGGTGCAGTGCCAGAGACGCGTTTTATCCACTAAGGGGGGCCACATGATTACATCTAATGTCAAAGCGTCTGCTATTTTTACCATCCTGCTACTGTAAATCAGACACGTCACAGAGCAGGTACAAACACACAATATCTACTCATTTAGGATCAACTGTCTCTGCGTAGGTTGTGAAAACTCCTAAACAATAGCTTAATACTTCTTTTCCTGAATATGCTCTTATATGTTTATATTCTGCTGGTTTGAGTTATTTTTCTGGTAGCCTAACCATTGTGTGCATGCCAAGTCACTGAAACAGCCATGGTCTGCATCCAGCTGGGGACTATCGTTGCCAGTCACACCTTGTGACTCTCTGCTCATGTTTCCCACTTGCCTCTCCCACTGTCAAATGCTTGAACCTAAATAGAGAGTAAATAATTGTGTTTTCATACCCACTAGTCTCAGTGAGGCCTTTGTCTACACTAAGGGGCTCCCTCAGTCCAGCTCCCCCAAAAGGATTGGGCTCCTTCACTCCATTCTCCTTAGCAACACCTCCTGGTACCGTTGCCTTAGCAACACCTGCTGGTCCTGTTGTCAGAGCGCCGCTTGGGGGTGAACATGCCTTCTCCTCCGCCTTTTCCTCCTGTATCCAAATATAGACACAAAAGGGCAGGAACACACACACGCACAGAAGGAACATGGTGTTTTTCTCAGTGTACTTTCATGCCACCACACGACAGAACTGTCCACGGTGTTGGACAGCAGAAGCACAATGAGTCAGCACAACTAGAAAAGTTAACTGCTTCTTGAATGTGGGAAGTGTCACCTTGTGTCCATTAGTCTGTCCACTGCCTGGTCCAACATTATCCAGGGACCCGACCTTAGACTTGGCCTTAATGTTAAGCTTATGAGACTCAATCTTCACATCACCGCCACCTGTGGTAAAACAAAACAAAACAAAAAAAGAATTACGAAAATACACAATGAAAATAGTCTAAAGGAAGGGAAGGAGAATATGGGACGTGATGAAGAACCTGGCTTGTGTTTGATGTTGTCCTTGGAGCCGCATTTGGACGTCACCTTGCTCACATCGACCTTCTTATTCAGGATCTGCACCTGAGGAGACAGATGCTGAAGTAACCTTGTTACTGTATATTAACTCATACAGACAGTGCGTCCATACAACAAATCTTTACATCCACTCCTAGCCTAGCAACTGTTATTGTGTTGCAGATAGGATCTTTATGACTCTTTATGTGGGAGTGCAGTATACAGTAGCATAAGAGACCTGCTATAACCTATTTATGATAAAGTGCCTTGATGGTTTATGCAGATAAAGCTCAGAGAAAGTTTTAATTAATTTAAAAAGTGAGGTAAGTACTTGTTACTCAGATTTGATATAAAACAGTTGATTATAACATCATGATAATCACCATTAGCCTGCACACAGTAGCCTAATAGATATTAGAGCTCTGCCTTATTAGAAAGTGCCAGTTTAATATGTTAATGGCCTGATTTTGTAATATTGATATATATAATATATATATTAGATTCTGTGAGGAGCTGCTGCCAGTCGGACTTCAGCCAGTTGAACTTTTGCCTAATGTGTGATGTGACAGTACAGCCTTAAAAGCAGAGCAGGAAGGAGCATGACAGTGCAGCCGGATGGGAACGATGTCTAGAAGGAGCAAGAAGAGCCTTCAATCAGGTCAGTGTAAGTGAAATCAATCTGGAATGCAAGCTGTGGGAACCATTAAAGTGCTAATTAGTTTGCATTGATTCTCCATTACTTTGAAAACCATAAGCTTTCATGTAAGTGTTTGATATGTAAAGAAAACCTTTCTGTGTTGCTGTAGTTGAATACTCACTACCAAGTCTGAGCAATTTGATGTAGCCAATAAGTAAGTCATCCTGTTTGTGTTTCAACCAGAACACAGAATGGATGCTGAAGCTGTTGCCCCATTTTAACAGTCATGCAATGATGAATTGTTGTAATGTGTCTTTACAACTATTCTTAGTCTGTGATGAATATCCAACAGATGGAAGAGATATAACGTGCACACAGCCACTGTGAATCATATCAGACACATTTGTACAAGTTATTATTTTTTCCTTCTGTGGCCAGTCCTGTCTGTTTTGTCTCTGCAAAATCAGTCAAAAAAAGACAAACGTTTTCCCAGCAGAGCTGGATTTTGAGCAAAACAGCCTGAATGAGGGCAAATTAGCATAATGAGTCTCTTTCCAGCTCCAGCAGTACTTACATTGCCACCTCCAGGGACATGTTTGATATTGTCCTTGGAGCCACAGCGGGATGTAATATGGCTGAAGTCCAACTTTTTGTGCACTATCTGAACCTACAGACAGTTGCAAAGACAAGGAAGGAAGAAATACAAGGAAGGAAGAAAAGAAGGAAGGATGGGAGGAAGGAGGGCAGAACGAAAGACAGGGAAGAAAGAAAAAATAAGACAGAAAAAAGAACGAAAGAAGGAAAGAAAACAGAAAAAGAGCAGATGGTAGCTCAGGTTAACGAGAAGTAAAGTAAAGGAGGAATTATGTGAAACTAGATTAAGGCATAAGAGAATAAGAAATAATAGCAAATAATGCAAATAATTAGAGTGCAGCCAATTGAACAGATTCTTAGACCAAATTATCTTTATTATAAATCTTGGATTACCAAAAAAAGGTTGTACAGGCTGACTAACAAAAAGCCACAAATGTTATTAACTAAAACTCAACAAGCAGAGGAAGAAGCGAACAGAATAAAACACGGTGACAGAACACAGTCAGTGGGACACACACAAACTGCTCACAACTAATAACACATCGCTCTATGTTGTTGATTTACGCAATTACAAGAAATGATCATCATAATTAGGTGCTTTCCTTCAGATAATTTGGTAAGATTTCAGGTTATAAATGGCCATTTTTGCCCACTTCTACTACAATCTCAATTTTGGGCCACATCTCACCTAAATAATTAAATAAAAGTGAGGTCAAAGGTTAAAATTAAAACTGACATCTACAGTACAGTATAGTACACACTGTAGTTTAGTCACCAAGACAATGCATCATAGTGGCTTCATATTATCTTGGGCCACATCTGCTTTCCACTACAATCTCAATTTAGAAGATAGAAACTATCCTATAGAAACAGGAAACACGAATTACTGTGTAAATGAATGTAACTAATTGCTAAATGAATGAATTTATTCTAAACTTGATAAACTGCTTTAATTATTCGTGCTCGCGTTTGCATCGATCAGGTGTTTTTGCAGCCCTAGCCACCCACCCTGCATCGTACGGCATGACTCCTTCATGCCTCTGTGGTCGTACTGCAAGAAGCCCTTCAGTAGGAACCTGCATCTACTCTCTGCGTCTCTTACTCTAGTTTTTCTTCCCATCTTTCCACGATGGAAATGGCACGATGACGCAGGTGGCACCAGCGAAGGGTGAGTCACTGAGCAGTTAGCGCAAATATGCTTAACGAGTGCAAGCAGGCAGGCATGCACACACACACACACACACACACACACGCACGCACGCACGCACGCACGCACGCACCCACGCACGCACGCACGCACGCACGCACCCACGCACGCACGCACGCACGCACGCACACACACTCGCATGCGCACACTCACACTCACACACGCACGCACACAGTCTCACACACACACACATACACACGCACGCACGCACGCATGCACGCACACACGCACACACACTCGCATGCGCACACTCACACACACACGCACACAGTCTCACACACACACGCACACGCACGCACGCACGCACACAGTCTCACACACACACACACATACACACGCACATACACACGCACGCGCGCAAGCACACAGTCTCACACACAGTCTCACACACACACACGCACGCACGCACACACACACACACACACACACACACACACACACACACACACACACACACACACACACACACACACACACACACGTCTAACATAAATCTCCTAAGTCATCACATCTATTTAGCAGCTTAAATTACACTGCAGCATATTAAACCTTTTCATGTTACAACTGGGAGAAGAGGAGAAGGAAAATGAGTGAGTACAGTGGGTTTCTTCTCCTCACTAGCTAGCTCCTGTACAGCATCTGCAACCACTGACATCTACGGTATAGTACACACTGTAGTTTAGTCACCAAAGCAATGCATCATAGTGGCTTCATATTATCTTGGGCCACATGTATTGTTACAAAAGACTTTCACAGGCAGTTTAATGTGAGATCACGTCCGAAACACAACAGTTGATGTCCACTGGAAAACAACTTCAGTGGGCTGCCTCCACCACCAGCTTAGTTACTGTGTGTACAAGGAGTAACATCTAACAAAATGGGCCATCGGTCCCTCATGGGGCCGTTGTCACTGGACTCAGTGTGTAGTTGATGACATCGATGAAATCAGTAAATGTTTCTAGGTCGGATGGATGTGTTCAACAGTCCATTAAATGCAAATGGTGGGTGTTATGGAAATGAAAATGTAAATGAGACGTTTAGGTTGAACATAACAATATCAAGGTTTTTTTTGTTAACTTTATGAATTCAGTAGAAAGTTCAGTTTGTTCTGTTGGGCAGCTACTATTTAATGCTATATTCATCCCCCAGAGTCAAAACAGACCAACTTACATGTCACACAAGTAAAACTTTATATCTCACTTCTAATTAATGTAAAACAGCAGCTCTGGAAATGTTTCTCCTACTTGGTGGATAGTGATATTTCTATGGACACAAACTGGACTGATGGTCATGTTGTGTTAACAGGAAATGGTGAGGTGTGTCTTGAGTGGATGTAAAAATGAGTTGTCCTGTACAGTATATGCACCAAACACAAAAAGTAGTAGGTAGGATATAGTTATGTGTAAGGGTGTAGATGGCAGACACTCACTCTGGACTTGCTGGGAGGAGTGGAAGGGTCTGATGTCTTGTTGTTCGAGGTGGAGGAGACCTGGGGAGACAACCACCCCCTGGTCAATACAGCCTCCAGCAAATCACAGGCCACAAAACAACAGAGCGGGACAGCTGGTTGGAGGAGAGGAGGCATGATGCTGAGCAAATGGAAGCTGGATGTGTTGGTAGGAGGTGGGTAAGGCAAGCACGGCCCAATACAGCCAATCAAAAGCAATGGTGAGGTTATGATGTGGAAAATACCTGCATGGATCCAAAAAGAATTAAACTGTTAAACGTTGATTGTTGCAATCACAAATACTAGGCAAACATAGGCGAAGTAGGAAAACTACTTAAAATAAGTGAAATCAGAAATTGTCAGTGACATGTAATTAAAGAGAGTCAAATTCCAAGTGACACTTTTATGGGCTAAAACCCAAGTTTAGACACGCATCCATCATCTGGATCGCTTGCTGCCACCCTGGATGTCAAAGCTGCAGGAAGCTACATGCGCTGGATCAGCTAGTTTGCATTGATGGGTGTTATGTACTGCAACATGCATGTTTTATATTAGAGCATGGGTCAACTGAGCCCCAATGGCTGCTGACCAGTCAGGTTTCATGGTCTACCAGTGGTTCTACAAGCTACATGCAAGTATATACAGTAAGATTAGGGTGTTAATGAGTTTCACTGATCTTGAAGAAGCCACTTGCTAATAGAACACAGAATAGTCCAGACATAATCTGTTGAATTTGGCTCATAAAGTTGTTACTCGACAGGATCTAGACCTTCTAGAGGTTATTAAAGGCATCTCAGGTCTCTGTCACCTGAAGGGCTTGAATCATTGTCATGTGACTGCAGAGGAATTCAAGGTGATAATAACTTATCACAGTTTATGGAAGTACATGGAAATCCAACACAGTCTAGTACTGAAGCCTTTAAGATGAGACGTGAAATGTCTTCTCACTTTAGGCAACTCCAGCTGCCATTGAGTGGAACCAATGGTGTTACCAATCACTCAGGTGACTGAGACTCTACTAATATTTAATTATATTATAAGAATAAATAGACGTGTGGACGCGCGTAAAACTGGCTGTGCTGTGTCATATGGCTAATGGCAACCGTTCAGTTGGAACTGAAGCTGGAAGCGAATGGAAGAAGTAAAAACATGTAATGTAATGAATTGCAGCGGATTAGTACCAATAGAATACATTGTGCCTGCGCAACCAGTTAAACATCAATACATCAATACTGAAAACAGTGTAATTATAGTAACATCCAAAGGAAATGTACAAAAACATATTTAACATATAACAGAGGCACTGAATGGCAAGTAGAAGACAAAGGAGGCCTGGAAATGCAATGTAATGTGCCTCAGACAGCAGAGCAGCTATGAAGCCCAGCCTTCTTTGTGCACTACACGTCATTTGGTGCCTATATTTGTGCTCATACTGTCATTGCATTTCACAGCTCCCTCTCTTTTTCCTAAGCATAATCACACAAGCAGAAATCAAATAGATCAAATGGCACATTGCTGGACAATGTCTAATTATTCCGCATCGAGACCGAGAGAGTCTTCGGAGCGAAACTGCTGCCGCTGGATGGAGGATATGAGAATACATCGCGGGTAAATAAATATTAGTTTCAGTGGAGTCTGAATGAGTCAGTGCTTCCTAATGTGCAAGGTGGAGATGTGTTTGCGTGCGTACAGGGCTTCACTCCAACAATGAGAGTAGGAGCATGTCTTTGAAAGGAAAAGAGTTGACACCGCAGGGACAGATGTGAAACACTTTGTTACCGACAGCCAGACTCTGCAGCATCTTTGTGTTCATTATTTTGTTGTGTATGAGAAAATGCGACGGGCCGATTCCATGAAAACATCTGCAGAGGTTGTTAACGTCAGCTCCTTCTCCTCTGAACTATAATTGGTTATGTGTAATTGACACAGGTTGAAGTAAGGAGTGCCTGAATCAATAAGAGAAGGTGCTGATTGTGACAACCCTGACTGAATGGATTGATAGAGTCTTAGGGAGTATGAGGACATGCAACAGATGGCAGAATAAACAACCTGAGCTCAGAAACACGCTGTACAACCACAATGCAGATAAAGGAGTAGAAAGATCAAAATGGGTTTGACGGACGGCAGTAGGCCAACGGGTTGCGATAAGCAGAATGCATGAAGACCATAACACGCTCAGTACCTAGTACCTACATACGGTACATAAGGTTTAGTTGCTGCCATAGGTTTTAAGCACAGGGTCATTCTTTAGCTTAGACTAGTGTCAAACCCAGATTCACTGCACTTGCTAATTATATAATACTTAATAATACAATAATAATTAAAAAAAACCTAGATACTTGAATATTAGAGAGTTGCAACAGCCATGTTTGGAAAAAGTGTTGACAGGCAGCACAGCAGAGAAAAGGGTGAACTGGAGTGTTCCATATGAAAGGAGAGGGCACGCGGAGGGTAGGTGTGTGTCACGATCTGGGTTTTGGTTTTGTTTATTGTTTCCTGTTCAACGCAGTAGCTCCTGTTTTCACTTTGTGTAACACCTCCGGCTCCTGGTCATTGTGTTAGCTTCCGCTTTAATACTGAAAGTACTTCCTGTTTTCTCAGTTCAGTCCCCGGATCATGACACACCTGTTAGCAGTTAACTAATCACACCGGTATATAGCATCCACCCCTCACAGACTCCAGTTGCCAGATCGTTGTTTGTGTTACCGTTGTTCCAGTTCGTTGTCTCTGAGCCTGCCACGTCTGTCTGGATTATCTACTGTTACCTGTGTATGACCCCGGACCGTTGTGACCTGAGTTTTGGATTAAATATCAGTTTGACCGCATCTCCTTGGCTATCGTCTCATCGCTGTGCATGTGGGTCCGTTCATTGCCGCTCGCTGACAGAACGATCTGGCCAGACTTGGACCCAGCCAGCGCCAACCTGCACCCAGGTCGGTTACGAGTTTCGTTCCCGTATTTTCCTTTTTTTTCCGTTTGTTTGGCTCCGTGCGCAAGTCACTCGCCGGAGCAATGGAGTTTTCCTGCCCGAGTCTGCCGGTGGATATTCGCGGAGACCTAGAGAGGTTCGCTAAGGCATACGCGGAAGCGCACAGCCTTGAGGACCGTCTCCTTCACGTAAAGCAGGGCATCGAATTGCTGACGGCTGAGTTTTGGTGGCGTGCGTATCCCGGAGTGCAGACGTACTACGAGAGACTTCATTCGCTGCAGAGGGAATTGGCGTGCGCGCTGCACGCATCGTCCGCCCGTGTCTCCGCAGCTGCTCCTACCGCTGTTTCATCGCTTTACGTTCCCGTTCCTGTTCCTGTCGCCGCTCCGGCGGCTCCAGCCCAAGTTCCAGTCACCGTGGCCTCGTTTCACCATGCGGACCCCGTTACAGAGGTCCGGTCCACACCGCTCCCAGCGCCTCAAACGACGGACAGTCGCAGCTGCTCCGGACGGCGACGGCGGAGGCGCGGTTCCAGGATTCCGGGTCCCGCGGTCTCGGTCATGGGGACCGAGCAGCCTCCTTCTCCGACAGAGGAGCCCCTTGATTCTCCGACTGACTGTGTCCCTCTGATAACAGGCATCCCAGACAGCGTCGCCCGACGGGTCCACCTCCTCTGCTCTCCTCCAGTTGCGTTTCTCTTTGCCCATCTCATGAACACCGCCGATTCGGCAGCAGACCAGGGCACGAGAGAACAATTGTTCGAGGAAGCAGCCGCTCTCGTCCTGAGGGAACCTGTCCTGCGTGAGGTCCTGCAACTCCCGGTCCTGCAGCCAGCAGCCGCTTCATGTCCCACCTCTCAGTCAGGTCAATCGAGCCCAGTTCAGTCTCCAGTCCAGCCGAGCCCTGTTCAGTCTCCAGTTCAGCCGAGCCCTGTTCAGTCTCCAGTTCAGCCGAGCCCTGTTCAGTCTCCAGTTCAGCCGAGCCCTGTTCAGTCTCCAGTTCAGCCGAGCCCTGTTCAGTCTCCAGTTCAGCCGAGCCCTGTTCAGTCTCCAGTTCAGCCGAGCCCTGTTCAGTCTCCAGTTCAGCCGAGCCCTGTTCAGTCTCCAGTCCAGCCGAGCCCAGTCCAGCCGAGCCCAGTCCAGCCGAGCCCAGTCCAGTCTCCGTTTCAGTCGAGCCCAGTCCAGTCTCCGTTTCAGTCGAGCCCAGTCCAGTCTCCGTTTCAGTCGAGCCCAGTCCAGTCTCCGTTTCAGTCGAGCCCAGTTCAGGTTCCAGTCCAGTCGAGCCCAGTTCAGGTTCCAGTCCAGTCGAGCCCAGTTCAGGTTCCAGTCCAGTCGAGCCCAGTTCAGGTTCCAGTCCAGTCGAGCCCTGTCCCAGTACAGTCCAGTTACGCTCCTGTCCCAGTTCAGTCCAGTCACGCTCCTGTCCCAGTTCAGTCCAGTCACGCGCAGGTCTTATCCCAGTCAGAGGACTCCACCTGTCGAACGGGTGCTGTGCACACCCGATCAGGCCCGACGTCTCCTCCGTCGAGCTCGGCAGCTGTAAGCAGTCATGCCGGCTCCGGAGGGGACGCCGTCCCACTTCCTGTCGGCCATGTTGCGGCCGTTCCTGTCGGCCATGTTGCGGCCGTTCCTGTCGGCCATGTTGCGGCCGTTCCAGTCGGCCATGTTGCGGCCGTTCCAGTCGGCCATGTTGCGGCCGTTCCAGTCGGCCATGTTGCGGCCGTTCCAGTCCCCGTTCCTGTTCCTGTCGGCCAAGTTGAGGTCGTTCCTGTCGGCCATGTTGCGGCCGTCCCCGTTCCTGTTTCTGTCGGCCATGTTGCGGCCGTCCCCGTTCCTGTTTCTGTCGGCCAAGTAGAGGTCGTTCCTGTTTCTGTCGGCCAAGTAGATGCCGTTCCTGTCCCTGTCGGCCAAGTAGATGCCGTTCCTGTCCCTGTCGGCCAAGTAGATGCCGTTCCTGTCCCTGTCGGCCAAGTAGATGCCGTTCCTGTCCCTGTCGGCCAAGTAGATGCCGTTCCTGTCCCTGTCGGCCAAGTAGATGCCGTTCCTGTCCCTGTCGGCCAAGTAGATGCCGTTCCTGTCCCTGTCGGCCAAGTAGAATGCCGTTCCTGTCCCTGTCGGCCAAGTAGATGCCGTTCCTGTCCCTGTCGGCCAAGTAGATGCCGTTCCCTGTCCCTGTCGGCCAAGTAGATGCCGTTCCTGTCCATGTCGGCCAAGTAGATGCCGTTCCTGTTCCCTGTCGGCCAGGGTGAGCAGTCCAGCGTCCTCCAGGAGGAGGTCGCGCAGCTGGCAGTCCCGGCGCACCTCCAGGAGGGGGTCGCGCCAGCTGCAGTCCCGCGCACCTCCAGGAGGGGTCGCGCCAGCTGCAGTCCCCGGCCACCTCCAGGAGGGGGTCGCGCCAGCTGCAGTCCCCCGCGCACCTCCAGGAGGGGGTCGCGCCAGCTGCAGTCCCCCGCGCACCTCCAGGAGGGGGTCCGCGCCAGCTGCAGTCCCCGCGCACCTCCAGGAGGGGGTCGCGCCAGCTGCAGTCCCCGCGCACCTCCAGGAGGGGGTCGCGCCAGCTGCAGTCCCCGCGCACCTCCAGGAGGGGGTCGCGCCCGCTGCAGTCCCCGCGCACCCCAGAGGGGGGTCGCGCCAGCTGCAAGTCCAGCGGCAGCCTCCAGGAAGGGGGTCGCGCCAGCTGCAGTTCCCCGCGCACCTCCAGGAGGGGGTCGCGCCAGCTTGCAGTCCCCGCGCACCTCCAGGAGGGGTCGCGCCAGCTGCAGTCCCCGAGCACCTCCAGGAGGGGGTCGCGCCAGCTGCAGTCCCCGCGACCTCCAGGAGGTGGGTCGCGCCACGTCGCAGTCCCGCGCACCTCCAGGAGGGGGTCGCGCCCGTCGCAGTCCCCGCGCACCTCCAGGAGGGGGTCGCGCCCGTCGCAGTCCCCGCGCACCTCCAGGAGGGGGTCGCGCCCGTCGCAGTCCCGGCGCACCTCCAGGAGGGGGTCGCGCCCGTCGCAGTCCCGGCGCACCTCCAGGAGGGGGTCGCGCCCGTCATAGTTCTGGCCGCACCTGCATCGGTTCCCGGCGGCCCGGCCGCACCTGCATCGGTTCCCGGCGGCCCGGCCGCACCTGCATCGGTTCCCGGCGGCCCGGCTCCGGCCTGGTCTCCACGTCCGTCGTCGCCTCTGGTTCCTGCATCGTCTCTGGCTCCGCTGCCGGACTGGTGGCCTCGCCCTCGGCGCCGCCTGCTGCTTGGATGGCGCTGCCTCCTGCGGCGCCGTCCGCCTCGACTCCTCAGCCTCCTGGATCAGCGTCGTCCTGGAGGACGTCGCCGTTCGGGGGGGTCCCCGTGGACGCTGGCCCAGCCCAAGGGCGCTGGGGGTGCCCTCCTGCCTCAGCGGCGGTTGAGCAGGATCTCGCCGCGTCCCCACCCTCCGTGAGGGACTCCCTGGACTCTGTTGTTTTCCTGGTCGGGGACTTTTGTTCTTGTTTTGTGAACATTCAGGTTGGGTTCTCTTGATGATGAGACTTGTTCTTTGTTTTTCTGGTCGGTCTGTGTTCGGGCGTGAATTCTGTTTGATGGGGGTTCCCGTTTTGCCCTCCCCCGGTCCGCCCTCCGCCCGCCCTGTCTGTGTCCTGTGAGGGTTGTTTTTGGTTCTGTCCCTCCGCCGGTCCTCCCTCCGCCCGCCCTGCTCGGGTTTGTTGTTTTTTGGTCGTCTGGAATCCGCCCTTGGGAGGGGGGTACTGTCACGATCTGGGTTTTGGTTTTGTTTATTGTTTCCTGTTCAACGCAGTAGCTCCTGTTTTCACTTTGTGTAACACCTCCGGCTCCTGGTCATTGTGTTAGCTTCCGCTTTAATACTGAAAGTACTTCCTGTTTTCTCAGTTCAGTCCCCGGATCATGACACACCTGTTAGCAGTTAACTAATCACACCGGTATATAGCATCCACCCCTCACAGACTCCAGTTGCCAGATCGTTGTTTGTGTTGTTCCAGTTCGTTGTCTCTGAGCCTGCCACGTCTGTCTGGATTATCTACTGTTACCTGTGTATGACCCCGGACCGTTGTGACCTGAGTTTTGGATTAAATATCAGTTTGACCGCATCTCCTTGGTTATCGTCTCATCGCTGTGCATGTGGGTCCGTTCATTGCCGCTCGCTGACAGTGTGAATGCAATGATCACAAATACCATATGTGAAAAGTGTTTGTCCACCACATACTGTACTGCTTCACACCCGACGTACACTAACAACATGGAGTATTCACAGAAACCTTTCATTCCAGTGTGTGAAACAGCAGGGGGCAAGCGATCAGAGGAGTGGCAGGTTAGACGATGGTCAGTTAAAGATGAAGGAAGGATAGGAAGAAACTGATAACATGCACTGTAGGTAAAAGCTCCTGAGGAGAGGAAATGTTGGAGGGTGTGTGACAACACTGCACTTGTCAGGTAAGGTGCATGTTTGAAGCACTGTTTCCAGCTGTCACGCTTCCTCTCCTAATGCAGCATGTAGGAATCCGTCTCCAATCTACTGAACGTCACACTCTATTGGGTAATTATTGTACTGCAACATAAAATGTCTCCGAGCATTTTAACAATAGTAACAAAATATGAGCAGAATTCCATTTGCATATAGTAAAATGATGTTAAACGAAATTTCAACTCACACGTTTGTTTCATTCAGGTACATTTGAAATGTAGTAGTGTATGTGTGAACTCTGACAGGTGTGTCACTTTGTGAGCTATCAGTCTGGCTTGTCCTACCTTTCCTCCGCCAGGTTGGTATTTGATATTGTCAATGGATCCGATCTTGGAGCGGACGTTCTTCAGGTCCGGTGTGGGGGCATTGATGGGCCGGGGGGTTCGAGGGGCGCGGGGAACCGGAGGCTTCTTCTCCAGTGGGGTCTGCTTGGGCACGGGAGGCTTGGTGATGACCCGGCGCCGGTGAGCAGCCCCCGCTTCACCATTGGTGGAGGCAGCCGGGGTAGCGGGGGCGGTGCTGGAGACCGGGCGGGGACGAGCTGCAGAATAAAGAAGAGATGAAACGTGATTGTTGGGAATGAAGATGTGGCACTTGTGGTTCTGTCTGAGTCATGTTGTTGTGTTACCAGTGGTCTTGGGCTTCTTGGTCTCCCCTGTCTTGTCATTCTTGTTAGCTGTTTAGTAAAAAGAGTATACAACATGATTCCTCTGAAAACAGGCGTCACCAAATATTTTAACTGTATGGTTGATTGACTGCACCCAAAAGTTGTTACTAGAAATAAATTCATTATCAAGCACATAACATTAACAGTCAAGTAAATAATAAAAACACATGATGCTTTTCACAGACGTAAGCCTTAAGTATCATTCAACACTAATAATATTTGACCTTTGAGAAATCACTTCCTGCTGTGCATCATGCAGCCATAAAGTGTCAATCCCTTTGAGTTATTCACATTTTTACCAATATTTTTACAATTATAAACCATCATTTATAATTATGTATTGTTGTTATGGAGCACACTGACATGTTTATTGGATTAATGAAAATGTGCTTTTCAAACCACTAAGCAGCGTAACAAAAAGTGATGTGTTTCACTATTTCTAATTTTATGAGTGAGGACACACCCACTGGTGGATGTAGCACAGACCTGACTGGTCAGCGGCCATTGGGGCTCAGTTGACCCATGCTCTAATATGAAACATGCACCTTGCAGTACATAGCATCCATCAATGCAAACTAGGTGATCGATCACATTTGTTGAAGGCGTTGAGATGAAATTCAGACCAAAAAAATAAAAGCACAACACCTCTAGCACAGCTCAGACTGAGTCATAGCTTTATCGCTCAGAGAGGCGAGATACTGTTTGTGATGTGCGGATAAAAATACCAGTGTGGCGTCTTCAAAAGGAGTCTCGTGAATGCGATAAAATGGAGCATAAGGTACCACTTGGGTTAGTCTGTTGCCTAGAGCAGTGCCAGTTTGCAGTCTGAGTCATTTATCAAGCTCCTGTAGCGAGGTCGGGTCCTGTTATAGAGGTCATGAGGCACTGGCAACACTTATCACAAGCTACGCCAGAATGGAGCCGTTGTCTGTAGCACTCGGGGACTCAGATTGCGCCGAGTCTGGGGCTGTGACAGAAGGTGGATTACTGTGGGGCTGCCAGAGGGAGCACGTACCAGCGGTCTTGCCTGCAGCAGCTGCACGGGCCGAAGCCGCGGCCTTCGTTACAGGTGGGTGCTTCTCGTTATTTTCAGGAGTCTGTCGGATCAAAGGAAACAGAAGTAAAACTGTAGACTCTTGTTTATTTGTCTACTCATCTGTCCACAGGTTTGCTTAACCAGCCCCTGCTTTGCCCCCCCCCCTGAAAAACACCAAAAAACTCACAAAAAGCCAAACATGCAAAAAGAGAGTGACAGCAAAGGCACAAGAAGATGGTGAGGTAATATAAAAAACAAGGAATGGAAGCATCATCCAAATAAGACCCAGAGGAAACGTGAATTTACTCATAATGTTCAGCTGCCCGTTTTTTGGAGGATTCTCGACATTCTCTGCAGGATCATACTACTTGGTTGTCTTATGTACATATTGTTTTATAAGTGTGTGTGTGTGTGGGCCTGGTTCTCCTTACTGCTGCTCAAGCGGGACTGAATTAAAACCTAATATGTATCTGACTCAGCTAAACGTGTACTGGCTTCTAAATAAGGGTGAACTACGTCTGACAGTGCTAACCATGAGCCACTGCCTCCTCTAACCCTCCCTGCTCTACCCACTGCCGATCGCCTGGATCAGGTCCGTGCAGGGACAGCTTACAGAAGACGAACACGCTTTGCCCATCCATACTTACCTTGGCCTTGGCCTTGGCAGAGCCAGTCGCCAACGCTGGCCGCTTGGTGGCGACGGGTGTGGTGGCCTTGGGTACGGGGCTTTTTTTATTAGCTGAGGCTGTGGTGGGGGAGGGGTGTTTGCCTGAGGTGGCCTCAGCATTTGTGGAGAGGGTGGAGGGACGGGACCTAGAGTTTGCTTTGGCTGAGCCCACTTCAAGCTGGCGTTTATAAAGCAAAAATATCCCACAATGACAGCAAAAAAGGAAGAGGTGCACAGATAGAGGAAGAGTAGAGAAGAGAAGGAAAAAGCAGAAATGAAATCACTAATTGCAATGACGGCATGATATGAGAACCCAACCGGCAAGAATGTGACAATTCAAAACTGCTTTTTGAATGATAGAACTTAATTAGCATCAGTTGACGGTTCTCGTGAGCTGAGGAGGTGCTGTGAAGCTGCTGCGTGTGCGACTGAGGATAGGACTCATGTTCTTTAATTGGTTAGTCAGATCAAACAGTGTTACACATGATTGAGGATGACAGTTCAGCAGCCTAATGAGTCTGGACCTACCTCAGAAACCCACTGCAGAGGGTTTGTTTGGGAGTAAAATCATCACAGGGATGTTGCTCTGAGTTGTAGCAATTAAAGAACAAATGATTAGCAATGAAAAGCACCAACAGAAGTGGGGGTCGAGCGACCGAGCCTGTGGTCTGTGGGCACCGCTGCCCCACCAGGCCAAGTCAGCAGAGGCAAGCTGTGGACTACAGCGCTGGCTGTGGGGGAGTTCAGGGGCTGAGCAGTTCCAGCAGTGAGAGCTCTGTGACCCACCTTAGCCTTGGTGCCCGTTGGAGACTTAGCCGTGCCTTTCCCACCCTTCTCCTCCTTCTTCTCCTCCTTCTTCTCATCTTTGTTAGTCTTCTCAGGCTTGTCCACCTTCTCGACCTTTTCGTTGTCCTTGTTGTTTTTCTCAGCATTCATCTTTTCCACCTTGTCGTCGTCCTTGAGGATCTTCTCAGACTTCTGGTTCTTGTCCGGGCCGTTGTCTTTCTTCTGCTGCGCCTCCTTCTCCTTCTTGTCCAAGGCCTCATTCTTCTCTGTCTTGCCAGAAAGGTCTGTCTTCTCCTGCTTGTCATTGTTGTTTGCTTTAACTAAGAGAAAAAATGTAATTATAAGCGTCATTCAATGTGAACACATACATAAACAAAACTGAAGGAAGTCCTACTGTAAAGTATATTTTTACAGTAAGGGCTTATGCAGTGCTTTTACTGACTCAACTTCTGGGTCAGAAAATGGTTCTAGCAAATAACAGAAGGTGGTAACAGTATTCATTCAAAAGAAGAAAAGTTTCCTCAGAAAGATGAACCATGTACAAAGCAGCAGATTCAATCTGACACAACCATTGTCCATCACCACCATATACAGTAGCACAAAAAAGATTTTCACTCATCCCCAAATCATCAAGCTGCCACCACCACGCTTCAAACTGGCGTCTGTAAAGATCAAGACATGAACAAAACCTGAACAAAACCTCACCGAGCTTGGAGTTCTGTCCAAATAGTTGTTTGTCCTCCGGTGAATTTTAATTAGGGGTATTGGAGTAAAGTGAACCAAAATAAATGCAGATCACACTGAGATATTTTAGATATTTTTTTGATACATGTATAGTTTAACATAGACACAGATCAAAACAGCTCTTTATCATTTATCAGTCAGATGTCTCTGTCCTACTCTCTGCTAAGGATTTAGGTCAGGTGCGTTAAACAAATCATAAACTGTGAGTGCAAAAGGACTGAGTAAACGTCAGCATGATTTCATAGTATAAACCTAAGGCAAGTATTATTATTTTGTAAGCTTAATACATGTTTGACTGTATCTAGCCTGTGTGTGTGATGCAGTTATGCAGCTGCGATCTATTTTTGTGCTAAATGAAAGTAGCAGACACAAAGTCAGCCGTCTATCAACGAAGCCTGTGGGGGCGGATGCTTTCAATTCACGTCACTGGAAGCTGTTCACCTACAGACACACACGCACACACACGCACACACACACACGCACGCACGCACGCACACACACACACACACACGCACACAAACATGCATGCACACGCGCACGCACGCACGCACACAAACACGCACGCAGGCACACACACGCACAAAGCGCTAGAAATAGCTCCTCTATATTTGAATGAGCACAGAGTCAATGTCTAATCAATGTTCAAGCTTTTCGACGATGACTAGAGTCTGAAAAACACATCCCGCCGCTGAGTCAATGGATAAATTGTTACACAGAAAGAAATAAGCCAACATGTTTCTCTATATTCATTTTTTTGACATAGGACTATTACCCTCAATTTGTGACGATGTCCTTAGCTTTTGCCCTTGAAAAAATCATAATCATTTGGAAAAATGCAGTAAAATAAGATGTGATTATAACTCTGACATTTACAAAACATGAAACAGAGCACTGATGACTTGCTGTTTAAAGGACTCTTTAGAGGCAAAGAGGATGACTGAAGGAGGTTTAACCTTTAAGTTAATGAAAACAAAATGAATGTTGTCCTAATCATTTCACAAGTAGCCGAGCACATCTCCTGCTCTGAATGAATGAGTCGTTGTCGAATCACAACCTGAACTTTTACAGAGCTCAATCAGTTCACTCATGACTAAACAACACCATTATAGACTCGATATCAAAATCCACACAAACAAATAACTGATTGCTCCGTCATTAAGTATCACAGAGACGGCTCCAATGTTTGCACATTTAGTCCCTCGTGCTTCAAACTCTACTAAAGTCTGCTCAACTGTTATGTAAAAGCTTGTTTTTAGCTGCAGTTGTCATAATTCTATGTCTCTAAGCAGCTTATTGTACATACAGTGGATGTTCCTCAGCAGCTTAGGCAAGTTTCTGACCTTGGACTAGTCCTTGGAGTAAAATGCACCATGATGCACATGATTTGCATCCCTTTTCTTTTTCTTCAAGCATGAACTGCTATCACCTTCCTAAAACTAAAGTATCACAAAAATGCATCATCTTTTTTGAGCCCAGTTCATTATATTAACTGAAATAATTATATTTAGGTATAGAGGCTTGAGCTGTCATGACTAATGATTGACAAAATGAACCATGAGTACAAGTGATCACAGGAAAGAATCAAATGCTTGGCACAATACTGTACATTGTGAAGAAGAAGCAGACAACGAAGAAGATGAAGAAGAAGAAGAGCTCATTTTAAAGAATGAACCAGTCTCTGCAGGTACAGTATCTGTGGCATGTGGCTGGATTTTAAAGCTTGACCTTCAGCAACATGGGGACACAGTGAACTAACGGAGCCTGACCTCACTGAACACTGGACTTGACAACACAAAACCTTATGTGTGTTTCATTACGAAAACCAGAATAGTGGACAAATGAACCATTGCGGAAGCACAATCACTGTAGCCACTCCAGCTGCTGATCAAATGAACTACCCAACTAATCAACCCAGCTGGCGAAAATCAATGGGCACAACAGAAGAGGATCCACATGAGGATGGGAGGCTACAGCTTTGCCACAGACAAACACCCACAATGGGGAACTTACCCACTGTGGTCAGTTTGTCGTGTTGGCCACTGTTGCCAGCCATTCCTACAGGAGGAGGAACAGGAAGTAGAAAGTTGGTCTCAGTACTCCCATGATGCCTTTTAGGGGGTGGAGATGAGGGCAGGACAGGTGAGGTCATGAGTGGGGAGGACATCATGGTTGCCATTGCAGCAGCTGCCTCTGTGCCCCCTGTGACCGTTAGCGAGCGTCGCACAGCAACGTGAGGATAGGGCGCCCTGGGAGGACACGCTGTCCCCATCAGGGCAAGGTTTGGTGCGTGGTGCGTCAAGCTAGCGGGGTACGCCGCAGTCGTTACCGTGGGAACGGACAGGTGTGAACAGTCAGACATTGCTCGTCTCACGGCGGTGCGCTGCGGCGGGTCGTTTCCCTGGCTGCGTTTGGTCGACGGCGCTAGTCTCACATCCTCAGTATGCTTTAAATCCTGTGAAAGTCCACCCTGGGGTTGGTCTGGACCAGGTGTGGGGGATGGATTTGTCTTCTCAGTAAGGCCGCTGCCCTCCCTTCCACCCCCCACTGCTGTTAGGTGAGCAGCAGGAGCGCGAGTAGCAGCAGGTGTCGTATCGGCGATTTGCTTCTCTAAAGACGGCTTTAGAGTTTGACTTCCAGTTAAAGCTGCTATTGAATTGTCTGTCAGACTTCCAAGTAGACCTTCAGATGTGGAGGAAGTGCCAGTCTTCTTGTGAGCCTCCTTATTTCCTGGATTTCCATTAATTAAAGGGACCAGCGTGTTTCTCTCCTCCACCCATGTGGCCTGCTTCGCTGCAGGATGGGCACCATGTCCTTGGCCAAACACTTGAAATCCCTGGATGTAAAAATCTTTCCCGTCCATATCTTGTTGCAGGTTATGTGACCCAAAGGGGTTTGTTGTAGGTTTAAGATCTAGTGCAGAATTTGGAAATGATCTCCCCAGTGAAGATGAAGAAGAGGGTAATGAAGAGAAAGGGGAGGACTGGGAAGACATGGGGCTGCTGGGGCTTTGTCCAGCACTTCCTAATGACGCCCCCAACCCCAAATGATGCTCGTCCTCATATGACCATGGCCCTCGAGACCCTCCGTGCTCCATCTTTGGCCCTGGCATCTTCAAGCTCAGCATTGCCGGTACCTCGGCCACTGTCCCACAGGATGTCCCCTCCGTCTTGCTTCGCCCTAATTTCACCTCGTTTTCTGTGCAAGTTATTTTGGACCCCCCGTGGGCTGTAGAGGCAACTTGCCCCCCCGGTGCCATCTGGCTTTGGCAGTGCCAGTCGCTGTGCTGGGCAGAGGCCGGGCCGGAGGGCGACTGCGTGGAGGAGGCCTGGACTGCAGGGATGCTGGCATCAGAGAGTGGCTGTTGTTGATGCTGCTGCTGTTGATAACCACTGGTAGGTTGTCCGTAGCCGCTGCTGCTGCTAATAATGCCAGGCTGCTGCCAGGGGGAGCCAGAAAGGAAGGACATTCTACTGCTATGGTGTCAGGTCCTCTTGTGTTGCTCTTATTATGCCTCGATCTCTCTTTTCTTGTTCGTTCCTTTTTGTGTTGTAGTTTTAGTTCTTCCTTTCCTCTGTCTTCAGTGATTTTCTTCCGGTCTTGCTCCTTTGTCTCCAGGAAATGTTGTTTTTATTCTTGTCCAGGAGGCAGAAATGTCCTCAGTATTCAGTATAGTGTTAGAAGCTTGAAAAGTAGAAGAAATGCATCCCTTTTTTTTCAAGTGATGCCTCAGAGTTGAGTGTGCATGGATGTGTGTGACGTGCAGATGTGTGTTTACAGGCGAAAGGAGTGCGTGCGAGAGGAAGTGTGTGTTTGTGTTCGTCTCGATTTCTCTCTGAGCACTGCACGGATCAGCTGTGGGGCTAAATTGCACCTTGCTCTGTCGCTCTGCTTTCCCTCCCTCTCTCTCTCTCTTTCTCTCTCTCTCTCCCTCCCTCTCCCTCCCTTTCTGACATCACACAGTCACGTGACAGCCCGAAATATGCCCTCATTCGTTGGAGAATGATTTCAGCAACCAACCCTTAGCGACAATTACAGACCAGCACACACACACACACACACACACACACACACACACACACACACACACACACACACACACACACACACACACACATCTCATAGATCAATGAGTGACACAGTTATTCAGCTGCCATAGGACAACTGTTGTTCACATGTTGATCCAAAGAGAGACACCACTGAAAACTGATCAGCCTAACTCGGCTCCAATTGGATTATTATTATTATTATTATTATATTATACTGTACATCAGGTAACTTTGTAGGTTTTTAGTGTCCTGCTGCTTTCAGCTTCTAAATGTGCAGCGATTACCTGGGAACCACTGGGGATGAACTTTGGGTGAAAGGTCAAGATGTAAAGCATTGGCATGTACTGTATCTGAGGGTTGAGTGAATCCCACCAACCTCAGCCCATCCCCAAACCACCCAAGGACTGAGCCCAAACAATAAGAGCAGTTTGTCACGCATGACTGAAAATGAATGAGTACTATTACGTAATTCTCCCCAAACAATTTGTCTACTGTCACCACAGAGGGGCCGGGAGCCAGAGGGAGGAAGAGGACGACATTAGAATGTTGTTTCATTTTGACAGAATTGGAAAAGATGAACATTATGCAAGAAATCCTGGCAGTGCTTCTCTTCAACGGTCAGGCTCAGAGGTGGCTTATGTGAACATTAGTCTGAAGAACCAGGATCACACAGAATAGGAACTCAATGGCTTAATTCTTTTCTTCAATAATTTTAATCACTTTTACATTGTAACAAGTGAAATTAAACAGCAAGTTGTCCACTCATTAGATCTGTTTGACTTTTGTCTGACACTTGTCTGTCCGTTTTAAATATTGTATTTCAGAGGCTTCGTTGTTTCAAACAACCAATGCTTACAGTATATTTATTCTGTTTTTCGTCATACAGGATGCTGAGTGTTGCTGCAGTGCATTTGTGAGTGCTGAGGTTAGTTTAACTCAATTTAGTACAAGATAAACACTGAAAAAAAGTCTAGTGAAAATCCAGAAAAGTAGGAGCTGTTGATGTGGCTTTGGCTTATCTGTTTACCGTGCTTCAGTTTTTCCAGGTAATATTTCTGTTGCACTGTTCCTGCTCATTAGTATGCTGCCGGTACATGGCTGTTGTAAGCTTGAGTAGACTAGTGCAATTCCTGTCTGAAAGAAATAACTCTAAATTTGAACTCAAGTGGGTAAAACAGACCTAACTAAAACCTGCCAACCAACTCAACACAGAAATACAAATAAAAGAATATAAATAAAATAACAATAATGGCATAATAGGTTAAATGAAATCAGCTCCCTGCAGCATCACAGAGGTCACTGTAAGTCATCCTTGTCACGTCCACAGATGGTTTAACATCAGCCAAAGATGGAGGAAACAGAAAGAGGAGTCAGGAAGCGGAATACAGACTGGGTGTGGGGTGGAGGTGTGGGAAGGGGAGGCAGGGAAGGAGGGAGGAGGATCTTGTCAGACCGTTTCTATTTTTATACTTCAACCTCACTGACTGTCACACCCAGTCCACCTCTTCTCTATCCCTCCATCCCCCATTTGCAGAGTCTCTTTGTTTCCACAGCAACCGCCTCCCATGTCTCCCTGACAAACCCCCCCCCCCCCCCCCCCCCCCCCCCCACACACACACACACACACACAAAGACAAACCTAATCCACACCAACGCCCCCAAACCCCCTACCTCACCCCCTAGTTGATGATGCAGTGATTATCATGGTACCGCAGTGACAGAAGAAGTCTAGGCAAGAGGGAGGATGTGGAGGTTGGGTGACAGAAAGCGGAGAAAGAAATGCAGTAGGAGAAAAGGAGGAAGACAAGGCAAAGAGAAAGAGGAGTTAAAAAAGTGAGTTGAAGGGAAGTCGACAGAGGAGATTAGAAGCACATAGGGAGGAAGAAAGAGGAATCCAGGAAAAGATCCAGATGAGAGATGAAGGGCAACAGATAAAGGGAAGATTAATGCCGGACAGAGGAAGCGGGTAGAGCAGGGGGAGGGAAATGAAAGTGAGAATAGGAAGAGATCGAGATTCAGTTAAATAATTACAGGGAGGAAAAGAGTTAATCCAGCAGAAAAGGGAGCACAGATATATAAAGTAATTGGGGTGAAGGGAGGGAGAAAATGTTTCCAAAACCTCTGCAATAACCCACTTTTTGGTCCTGGGACTTTAATCTGGTTTGTGTGTCTGGAACCAGTTTAAAAGCTCCAGTCCAGTGTTTAATTAGACTGTGTCTAAAATCCACATGTACATCACTTCAAACACAAAAAGCTACAGTAGCTTCTAAACAGGCCTGCTGTAAATAAATGTTATTACTGGTATTGATTTTCCTTATTTTTAGCATCATAATCAATACACTCAGCTCTGTCTCTGTTCCCCTGTGCTCCGCTCAACTAACATAACACAAGTGATCAACATGTCAGCTTTAATTTCCACGTGTTTATGTCACAATAGCATAGTTTGTTTGAATTCACCCATTTTGTGAGCAAAAGCTTTGGAACTTGAAACATGAAACACAACGTCCATAACTGTCCCCAGATATTTGCTTTCATTTGTTGTGATGTCTTTCCTACTGTATCAGCCTCTGCGCCGTGTTGTTTTCTCCCTTCAGTCTTATCTTTAGCAGCTAAAAAGGCTGGAGATTGACTTGGACAGTCTGTTGTCAGTCTCTCCTGATCAACTCCTTTAATGTATTACTCAAACACAAGGATTGATTATTTCATCATCATTTAAGTGTAATTGCTGCTTGGTTTTCAACATCAGTATAAGTTAATGTGCCTAACGATGCTTCAGGAATTCTCTTTGCCACCAGTAACCTGCTGTAGTTTCTCCAGCAGACACCTGATGGAGCCAACGTGCTAAACTAAGACAGCCACACGCTTGTCTCCTTGCACTTATCACAGGCCGAGTAGGCAATGTACGCACACAGTACGCTGTCTGACTGCAACACCGCGCGGCCAAACCCAAGCTACAAGTGAAACAGGTTGGTGCATGTTGCTGTTTGTTGTTGCTGATCATTGCTTTACCTCAGAGAAGAGCTTGTCCACATCACTCACACACACACACTAAATGCACAAACGGCCCAAAAAACAGCCATGGGGCAGCAGAGGTTAGTAGAGTCTACACACACACACACACACACACACACACACACACACACACACACACACACACACACACACACGGTACATAGTGAGGCTGTCCTTCCTTATGTAAGAAGGAAATATTTGAAGCCATCAATATTGCATTTAAGAGGACACACCGAAATGAGGGGTCAGGAAGCAGGTTTATAAATAGACTGGGTAAAAACAGATGAGAGGACAGGTACACACTGAAATAGAGTACAGTAAATAATGCTGCGGATGTCTAACAAACCTCAGCTTAATAGTGAATAGGTCATCTGCCAGTAATTATATTGTTACTCATCCACTCATCAGACAGTCTCCACACAGCAATGCATTCACATTACAGGAAAGCTCTACTGACACCTCCTCCAGCTCAGGGGCAGGCACCAGTCACCAGGCACCTGTGGCCCCATCACGCCACTTCTACAATGACACACATCACTGTTTCCACGTGTTCTCTCGCTGGCTGCTGCATCACATACATTGCTCCCCAGGCTACAAGCAGCTACAGTCAACGTGTCCTTATCCACCGGGTCAATGATTCCACTGTGAATTAGGTCCCAAGTCAAAAACAGTTGAACTTGAAACCTGTCGATATTTGAGTTAAATAAATACACATTTTTATTCCCTTCAGAAAGTAGCTAGCTTAATTTGTGCTTGTCTTTGACGGTTCATGGTAACTTCACCATTTTGTGCTTACAGTACTGTAAGTCCATATAACAGCAAAGTGGAAAAGAAGGTCACCACACACCAGTGCACTGCAAATACCTGGTGAAGGTCACTACGTTTCCTCTGCTACAAATTTAAACTTTCACAGTAAATGAACGTTTGCACAGTAAAGCTAGTAACTGGCATTACAATTTAAGAGGTTATTAGTATTAGAAAGAAGCTGAAATTTGGGACTAATAGACATGAAATTCTATGTTAGTTGCACATTTGAATATAAACACTGGATGAAGGAAAACTTTTCCTACCTGCTGTTATATCATCCATGGTGGTATGAAACAGAAGAAGGGAAAGGGGAAACAGGAAAAGAAGAAATTCAGTCATTTCAGAAACACACAGCACTAAACACATTGAACCGCGTTTTCCAACATCAAGTCTAACAATGTCATACGGTGAATGATGAATCTCTTCATTTAGAACTTCTGGGAGCCTCTGTACACTTTAGACATTGCCATTATTACTACTAAAAGGCCAGTGTTAAAACCAGAACTACTGGGGGACGGTGTCACATTCAATGCAATGGTCCAAACTAGCAGTACCGGCCAGGTTTTAGTAGTAAGAAAGGGTTGAGGAGAAGCACAAAGAAAACCACGCTTCATTCAGCAAACTGTGGGATGTGCACGCGGTGTTCAGGACCCAAACCCGGGACTACCAGCAGGAAGACACGTCACATACTGAGGCTGTTATGTGGAAACGTCACCTGATCAACCGAAATCTGTCCAAATTAGGGTCATGGAATTATAACAATGCATTTAAAAGGTATGTTTTACACATATTTTTAAACAGCAAACTTAAACCTGTGCTGGCCATTTGTGGGAATAACAAACACCTGAATTATTCCTTTTTAATTGACATAACCATAGCAGACAAGCACTTTCTTTAGATTTATCACTGTGCAAGCTAATAATAAGATCTATGGCCGCTCCTGTGCCATGACCCACAAATGACGTATGTCTAAAAGCTGGACAATATTTCTAGAATGTTGATGCCTGACACATAATCCATTTTACTACACATGGTATCTGGTTTGGTCTACATGTATGGTGGATAGCAGGTGCTGCATTTTTGGCACAGATTTATACTTTAACCTTTCATTTAATTTAAAACTAATTAATTCGTACAGTAAATAAACTAATCATTTGCATACAAAATTCACTGAATGATTGCATATGTCATAATAAAAAAATTATATCTGAAGGCAGCGCACTGCTAACCTAAAAAGTTTGGTCAACTAGTTCTTATCCTTCTAAATCACTACAACACTCCTTTAAAAGCATTAGAAACATGCCAATGCAAGGTTTTTATGTGTTTCTATAGACAGAGAGGAGATAGTAGGAGGTTACACAAGCAGCTCACAATTGGATGACAGTACAGTTGACACTGGAGCAAGCATAAGACAGTAAAGCTACCAGAAGCAGGTCATAAAATTATTATGATCATGATAACAGATACAAGCAAGCATGTGGGACATCACATCGGACAATTTAACCCTGCAGCTTTGTTAATATAGGGCCCAACCAGCACAGCACATTTGTGTCCTGTACTCATGCCAGCAGAGGGGAAGAGTGACACAGGTGGACACAAATGTTCCTCTGGTCCATGTGTGATTAAAAGTATGTGTCGAGCCCAGGTTATTACAAATACATACAGGAAAAGATCAAGCACCAAGCAGCATTGCTCAGTCCACAGGTAAAGAGCCATGCATACAGGTAAACAGTTAGTAGCTACAGTATGATATCTGCTGCTATCCTGGCCTAGAATTACATATACTTGCATTATCCCCATGATACTATTGATATTACTATTGTTAATCTTCCCTGTAGTTCACCAACCTTCCAGTGGGGGCAGCTGTGGCGATGAGGACTCCTGGTGTGCAGGGATGATGGAGGGAGGTGGTGTGGCTGAGCTAAGGGATGTGGTACTTTTGAGGGCAGTACTGTGTGATGCGGTGGAGACAGCTTCATTTTTATGGGGTGAAGCTGTGCTTAGGAATGAGGCTGAAGGGACGAAAGGTTTGGCGTTGACATTTAAAGCTGATTGGACGGCACTGGCGTTGGGGGACACAGCAGAGGTCTGGGGAAGGTCTGGAGTGATGCCGGAGGAGGAGGCGGAAGCGGCTTCTGTGACGGCGGACCTCGTTTGGGCGGCGGCAGTGAGGGAGGGGGTGTTGGTGATGGGAGTGGTGGTCTGTGAGTCTAGAGTGGACCCGGGTGAGGTCTGTAGGACTGAATCAAGAAAAGAAAAGGTCTGGGAGACTGGGCTTAGACTGTCCCCCGTCGCTAACGCTAGGCTAACGCCCACATTCCCAGTGGAGGCAGTCCTGCTGCTGGTGCTGCCTGTGCCAGGTGCTACGGTAACATTGCTGTTTGCCGGTTGTCCATCCTTAGAAGGCATGAGGAAGTCGCCCACACACATGGGCTCATAGGAGCGTGCTGATGGATCCGGTAGGGGGCTGGTGAAAGTGGTGGGGATTTGTGCAGGACTGGGTTTGCAGTTTGGAGCTGTGAACTCAGATGCACCCGAGTCAGCAGGTGCAGTCGTAGTGGGTGTGGGGGAGGCAGGGAGCTGGGGAGCACCCCACTCCTCTGGAAGTCTGGCCCGACTCTTGACTTTCCTGCCTTTTACTCGACCCCCTGCTCCGCTCTCTCGGATCTCCCACTCCCAGTTTTCCTCCTCGTCTTCGTCCTCCTCCACCTCCCGTCCCTTATCCCGCATCGCATGCTTGTCTGATTGGCTGCGGTTATTCTCCTGTGTATTAAAGACAGCGTAGGCTTCGTCGTGGCCCCTCCTCTTCTTCTTCAGCCTCCTCTGCTTGCCAGCCTCGCCCCCTGGCCCCACTCTGTCGGGGCTTCGAGGCTCGGAGGCCGAGGATGTGGCACTGCTGTCGTCCATTGAGCCACTGGGAGAAAGGACGGGAGCTGCTGGGGGAGGGTTTTATGAGAGGAGGAACCAATCACATGATGTGACAAAAAAATCACCTACCAAAAAGCCGTCAGGTTGGGGACACAAAAGGTGGACCTTTAAATCTATCTACTGCAACCATGCTCAAATCAGCTAAACTTTTTGTCGAATGAGCTTTTGCAGAACCTGCCAGTGAATTAGTCTTCAAAGCTACAGAGTCTAAAAAGGTAGGTGCTGTATTAATGCTCCTAACTGGTGTAAAGCCTATTTGTTACTTTTGTAGTATTCCCTAATAGCTACAGAGATAGATGTTGGGACAGTAAATGTTATGGACAGACATGTTCAATCTGTAGAAACCCATCAAACAAAGAAGAGGTTTTGGGTCTAAAGGCTGTAACTTCTAAAAACAAGCACAGATTAAAGAGGACAATTATCCATCTTCAGTTTGGACGGCTTAAACACTGACACGCTCGTTTTTATCCGCTTTGTCCTCGTTAGGGTCGCGGCTCTGCTGGACACTGTCCCAGCGAACATTCCACCCTGGACAGGTCTCCAGTCCGTCACAGGGACAAACATACAGACAAGCAAATGAACTCTCTAAGGAACCTGACTGTCTGTCTTTGGACCTAGAGGACGCCGGCGTAGCCGGGGAGAACCACGCAAACATGAAGAGAACATGCAGAATCCCCACAGAAATGGGAGTCGAACACAAGACCTTCTTGCTGTGAGGCAACAAGACCTCAATATGATAAAAAATTGATTTGCTTTTTTAAATGATAGCTTGGTTACTCGTAGAACCCAAACATCAAATAAAACTGTGACAGGTTTATCTATAGTTAACTTTTGTTAATATAAAAAATATGCTAACACACATGAAAGCTTTCATGCAACGTAACAAGGTAAAAAAGCCATCATGCATTAAGGCATTTTGATGGTAACATGCAGAAACCCAACAGTAACACACAATGTATGAAGTCACAGAGCCACAAAATTATGGCAAAGTATGGACATGCAGGCTTCGACAAACTAAACGTGTGATCCTTTGATTTGTCTGTTACCTCTTTGTCCCTGTGTATAAGAACAAGCCCTAGACTTATTCCTCCAAAGACATGTTTCTATGTTCTCTCCAACAAGCACCTCATCAGGCCAAAGACCAAAGAGAGACAGAAACAGACAGATACATGGGTGAATAGATATTATGTAACCTACAGTACTGTATGTACCCGTTTTAGACTGATCATTGTGTTTCTTCCTGAACTAATTATTTTTCCTCTATTTCAGTCTCCTCACACCCATCTCCGGTGTTGCCTTTCAGCCTGTACTACATCCTGTAATATTAAAGGGAAAGCTTGAAACACGTTCTTGTCCTTCTAAATCTGGCAACTTTCCCTAAATTTCAAAATCGCTAGTTGCTATTTCCTCCCTGCAGCCTGGAATGCTCACCTGGCTTTATGCGGCTAAAACAGGAGGACAGACATTATTATCTATATTTGGCAATGGCGGTTTCAAGCTTACCCAAACAGGTTCGTAACAATGGCCGCAGGACCACTCAAGCTGCTTTTGCTTGGTGCGTATTCCTGGAGAGACCATGATAACAGGGCTATTTAACAGAGATATTGTGGATCAGACATACAGCAGCTATACACCACCTGTGGTTGGGCCGCTTTGTTTAGGTTTGCGCATGCAGACCCACACTAGATCTTCTTTACATTTTGTATTAATGAATAAACACGACTGCCACCTACTGGTGAAGATGTCTTGTGTTTTTTTTTCTTGCCTAAATTGATCTTCTGCTCATTATCAATTACTCCTAGTTCTGTGTGTAAAGTACTATGCTGACTGTAACTAGTTCAACGTTCTGTTCACTCTGACTCAACTGAAGACAATATGAGGCTAAATGTTTTATGAGTCCTAATAAGTGGCACCCGCTCAATTTAACCAAATCTATTTCAGTTTTCATTTGGGCTCTGTAGTTTCATCATCACATATGAGTAATTATTATTTGCAAAGTTAAAGTCAGTAACAGAGTTAACAGGCTGGTTAATGAGATTATTTTGACCAAGTTACTGCACTTCGTCCTCTTTTCTGTCCTGTTTCAGTCGAAGCCACACAGCCACGATGCTCATGATGCAGTAGTAATTATGGGTACAATTTTGGGGTTGTTCTCTTCACCACATGCAGATGCATCCTACTGCACATACATTTCTCAATTAGCTGATATGACGTCAGCACATTTACATGCTTGCAGGTAATTGTGAGATGGAGGAGTTGGCTCAGACTTAAATTTAAAATGCCAGTATGTGGTAATTTTACTACACTCCGGTAGTGTAATGTATTTGAGAGTGGGATGATTATTACAGTACAATAAATTATTTGACTTTATGCTTTGTAATAAAAAGACTAATTGAAGAATAAGTCAGTAATTACAGAAGCTGCTGTTACAGATTATTCTAACCTATTAAATTGTCTGAAGTGTAATGTCACCCGTGTCACTTCAACATCATCTGGTCGAACTGTGGCTGGACCCAAATAACAGTAACAGTAACTGTTACTGTACATAGTGGCCTGAGGTGCTATGGTACCTGGCTTCAGGCTATACTGTATTTGGTTCAGTAAACCAACAATAGAGCCTGAAGGATGTTGTAAGTAACAGTGTATCATGCTAACAGTTAAATTCTATTATATGAAGATGAATTGGGTTTTTGCAGCCATGCATGCATTACACAGCAAGACTGCAGCGGGCATGGCATGCTTGTGTCTCTGTTGTATTGTGGATATCTTTGTTGCTTGGCAACCAGCAAACACAACTGAAGTTCACTGATTCAGTTATTGATTATTAAAAACATTAACAACTGATGACTTACTGTAAGGCTATGGAACTGGCACTTGCACTATCTGGCCTGGATCTCTTCAGACTACTGTAACTGCTTCATTTTAAAACCCTAGCAGACATCCTTCTTGTTTATTATTATCAAAATGGCTGCTGCTAAAGTCCCATCAGTCCATTGACTTGAGTTTGTCAGTAGGTGAAGAAGATAGCAAAGTGCACTGAGGGAAAAGCCAAGAGGCCACCAGCAACAGAGCAGCAGCAGCGCTACTGGAAATCCCTAAGGCTGCAGCAAAACAACCATAAGAGAGCACTCTTATGATTGCTTTGCTGCAGCCAGAACAAATTTGTACAGTTATAATATTTGCATTTTATAGTTTAGGTTTTAGATCATTGCTGTACATGTCTGACGTGGCCAGGATTTAGACGGTTCAGTTAGCTTTACATTTTTGCCAAGACTTTTGAATCCCAAAAGCAACTTCCTCCTTTCTCCTCATTTACCTGACTCTATCCTTCCCTGTACAAAAAACACATGCATTCAACCGCCTTTCCAATACCTGGAGAATAATCCATGGAGTGGAGTCCTGGTCCACCAGACGAGTACAAGTCGCTAGTTTTAAATGGACTGTTTCCACTGGGATTACTGGAGGTTTTATAGTCTAGCCCGAACAGGCCTGAACTCTTCTGGGAATCCAAAGCTGAGCCCATCCCAGACTGACCCAGAGCAGAGCCAACGCTAGTCTGGAACGGTGGCAGGCTGGAACCCTTGGTTCCTCCCATCCCAGACTGAGAGAAGCCTAATGGAGAGAAAAATAATATACTTACAACTTCAAGTTAAATATAATTCAGCTTGTTAGGATTCACGTTGACACATATGTGCTGTTGAAGTACGGTTAATTTCAAAAAGTGACGTTTAGACCCATGTTTAGACATAGTAGAAACTGTAGCACTAACTTTACTAGTTTCCTGAGCATATGACTGTCTGTGGTCGCTGTGAATGGCAGTCGTTATTTACTAGTGCTGTAGTTGTTCATGTCAATATACTGTAGATGAACGCAGAGCTCTGTGTTAAAGTGTCAGGACTTTGTGAGGAGTAGCTTGCACCTTCCCCCTCACCAGAAAGGAAGTCAGAGCTGAATGCAGGCTGTCCAGCTGGGTCTTGGCGTCCCCCTGATGACATCATCCCTGGACCTAGAGATAATAAATGGCGTTATTGCTATCATCGCTAATCAACATTATGTAAAAGACTGATGACGGTCAGATGCCATGGCTAGACTATGTAAATACATTTTTTTGCCTTAATGTTTTGTAGGGTTTTGCGTGTAAAGACAGTCCCTGAAGTTGAAGTATCTGGACTACACAGCATTAAATGGACCTTCAAAGAGTCACTGTTTGCATAATAAACAGGCAGAGTATGCATGTACATCTCAGTGTGTTTACATTCTTTGACAGTGAGGCGAGCAGACACAACACCACAGTTATGCAAGATGAGGACAACAGCATCTGCTGGTTTCCAAGGCAACACTTGCTGGCGGCAGATGGGTCTTAGAGAACAGATGCATGCTTCGATACGGACACCAAGACACACACGCATGCTGTATTATTGAGGAATCAAACTACATACAGTACACCTGTATGTTTATTTGTGTTTTCGTGACACTGCCTTCATAGTAGTCTTTGATCTGTGCTACAGTAAATGTGGTTCTTGTGGTTCTTTAGACTGTGGCTAAAGCACATTTTTTTATTTGATGTATTGGAGGGAAATAAGGGCAAATATTTTTAGAACAGAGCTAATAGCAGTGTAATGGTGGATATCATAAATAATGAACGCATGCACAGGGAGGGTTAGGGTCTACTGGCTCTGGGGTGTTTGTCAGACCAAGCGCTTCGCTTCTTAGGGCTGCATCCATTTTAGTTCCTCCAAAGCTATAAACACAAACAAACAGCAGATACATTAACTGCAGACAGAATCTTCTGTTTTGTATTTGTATGTTTAAATATGTGGTTTCAACTTAGAAGATTCTGAGAAGCGAAATGGTCCTACAGTATGTCTTTTACAGTACAGTAGCTACTGAAAACCTGTGTTGAATGTGTACAGTATGTGTGTTCTAGGAGAACACTACATTTCTTTTCAAATGGATAATTATTTGAATGTTCTTGAGACTATAACTTCACAGAGGTCAGAATGACAGTCTCACTCACGCACACACCCCAGCAGCTGGCCAAACCCTCTGCCTCTATATTTAGATGAGCATCTTTTGGGTCAGTTACAGTTGGTCAACAAGGTTGATGCCAGCATGTTTTTTTGCTTTTAATTAAAATCCACTGCTTGCATGATTACTGTTTTGGAAGCCACAGTCTTCAGTATCTCTAGACGGACAGAGACAGATCTGAGTAAAATGCTGTATACTAAAACAGCATTTCAAAACCTCAATAATACTGTGGTATTCAGGAGGGAACATTGTACTTTATGGAGACTATTAGGAGAATGCTTTGCTAAATTCAGTGACTTTTTTTCCCAAGAGCACCTACTGAACCTGTACTGTATTTGTGTTTTGAGAATTTGAAGGTAATTCAATTAGAATGGAATCTTGCTGTAATTTTTGTAATTCATACAGTATTACCATGATTTGGTCACGAAGGAGGCGGATGATGAAGCTGGAGCAGGGGACATAGATCTAAACTATAGATCTAATTGACTGGTAGTGGTTCTGACATGTGCCAGATACTGTAACTGAGTAGCAAGTGGTTTAATGTGAGTGATGATTGACAAACCCTGTGGTCAAACGTCCGCTGTCAGACAGGCTCATGCCTAGTTTTACAAACATACACACATGCAGTTGAGTCTGGTGTTGTGCTAGAAAGCAAACCTGGGTGTGGTTGTGAAACTTTAAAGCGCAAGATCAAATCTGATACCAGTGTACTGTAGCTTTAGGTCAGATTACTGCTGGGTCAATTACCTGAAAGACTGAAGTTGGTTTAAACCTTTGTGTCACAATCCAGATCTCAATCCTACTGAGGATAATGGAATAATGCAACCCACTATTCAGTTTATTAGTGAGTTTATTTCTGGATCTAGTTGATGTGTCCTACGTTCTCCTGTTTGGTGGTGGTGGATGCATCGAGTAGTGACATTTACCAGCGTCCCTGAGTCTGGTTGTCTTTAGGTGTGGACACTGACAGAGAGGTTAACTCGTCAGACCAGACTGTGCCACTGGCTGCTATTTGTGTGTGAGCGTGTGTGATGATCAGACTGCGAACACAGCACTGCCCTCAGGCTAAGACAGCAGAACAATCACAACGAAGAAGTGAAAGGAGGCGCAGAACAGAGTGGAGGAAGACTGCAGCAGTGAATGTGAAGTGTTACCTTTATATATATACTGTACTCCAAAAGGGTAAGGAACGGCTTTTAATTGGATCTAGGGATGATTTTTCCAGGCGTTGTGTTTTCTAAATAGATGTCCATATCTCCTTTACTAACTTTACAATAACTTTACACTGTTCTGTGTTTTGTTTTGAAATAATTCCCCAGATTCCGACAAGCCAAAGTCACAGTATTGGGTTGAACTCAAAACAAGTCAGTGTCTGAGCTACGTCTGACACGTTGATGCTATGAGGGAAAGCTCAGCTCCGCCTGGCTGTCCTCTCGCTGTCAGGCTGCTCTCACAGCAGCTGACACTTTGAAACAAGCGAGCTACTAAAATAAACAGGTCAGGAGAACGGGGACAAATCGCTGCATGTATGTTTTATACTGTGGTAACCATTGTACCACAGTGCATGTTAACTCACTTTGTGCATTCATTACCAATTCTGGTGATGCGTTCTACTACAGTACTACTACTGGAGCATACTGTATGGTCATTTGATGAAAGATTTGATGAAAAAGCTTGAAAAAAAGCTGAAACTGCCAGAATCAGCTAAAGAATCACAAATCCACTGACCAGAGATCAGAATCCCTCTAGAGCAGGGGTGGGCACTCCTGGTCCTCGAGGGCTCTGATCCCTGATTGCCCACCCCTGCTCTCTGTATCTTTCCATACATGCCACATACCACTCTTGGGGTCCTTTCCATCCAGCAGGGGGCGGTAGTCGGTCTTGGAGACGGTCTCTCCCACCTTGTCGTGGTAGCTCTCTTTCTCCAGTGAGGCCATGAAGTCTCGCTTCAGCAGGGCTTCGGAAGGGGTCGCGCCCGGGACCCCACCTCCGCCCCCACCCAGAGCGTCTCGCAGACTCAGATCCATAGTTTAGGTACTGCAGACACAAAGAAGAACAGCGTGATTACCTACTGTGGTAGCGTATTTCAATCATGTATATTCCTTTATGTACATTTAAATTATTGTTACTATATTGTTGCGATCGTTGATTTTACCTACTAGCCAGTAGAGGCTAGGCTAAACAGCGGCTAACAGCAAGGACCTGGAGCGTGGAGCCCTGCAGCTCTCCTGACAGTTTCCAGTCTCTCTGGAGCAGGATGTGAGCCGGCCTCACTGCAGCCGTCACCACACACACAGCGGCACCAGTTGAACTGCAACAACGCTGGTTTATTACACATTAGTATACACACTGAGGCAACAACACGTCCTTTCTCTAGACTTCCACACATTTCCGCCACAGAATCCCACCAACACATACATAACACATACTGTTCGCCCCCAAAAGACCCGGGAGGAACTCCCACAGATGCACCTGTCTATCCCCGGAGGGACCACCCCCCTTAAGGTCGCCACAATATAAAAAAATTATGTTGTAAAAGGGATGAAATCACACCTAGACATTTATCTCTATGTTTAGAGTGCCAAAGGAAACCTACTGTAACATGGCAGCACTCTCTGGTGGACAGATGATGTAATAGTGGCACCGTACTTCAGTTTGTTACATTGTGATCTTTAAGCTTCACTAATCAATATTTTCTCTATTACAAGAGAGCCTGAATGCATCACAAACAGAAACAAAATATTAACCCAAGTCAAAAAATTGATTCTTTGTCTAGTATTTGGTGTGATGGTGTACAGAAGCTTGCTATAACTTTTTCTTATCTACTCACACTATAGTATGTGTCTCAGCGATTGTTTAGTACCATCCCTCAACAAACTCCTTCTGTTCTTGATTCCTGTTCATCCCTCCATCCACCCTTCCAGCAAACAAGCTGTCATTGTCTTGCAGTTCTGCCAAACACACACACACACGCACGCACGCACGCACGCAAGCACACACACACACACACACACACACACACACACACACACACACACACACACACACACACACACACACACACACACACACACACACACACACACACACTGTATTCAATAATTTGTTCTTTGCGATATAAAAATGGACCAATCTGGAATAGGAGCGTCCTAACATCCATTACCCTCTCAGCCTGCTATTCTTCCATGTTTACCGCTCCATCGGAGAGCTTTCATAAAACCAAGTGTTCAGTCGTCTGGACCCAGCGCTCATTGCTTTCTGCCACTTACTGTACCAACAGTATTACACAATCACCACATACTATACAATAACATCAATAACAACAGAAAGTTTTCAAAAGTGTAGCTTAAACTTCAGAGAACCGTAGATTGCTCCAGTTTAGTTTCCAGACAGCTTGTCAGCAGCAGCACTACAGGACGGGAATGAGCTGCAAAGCCTTCACAACACTAGACAGAAGTTCAAACTTCACTACCAGAACCCTGGACTTGTAGAAAATATTAAATATCAAATATTACAGCTTGGTATCGTCCTGAAGCTGCACTACTAGATATATTTACTGCTAATTAGAACCTGAAGCAACAATTAAATCATTTTAGTACATCGGTTGTACAGACCTCATACTGTACAGCACGTATGTGCATCAGAAGCAAATGGGGAAGAATGCTTGATTGTCAGAACTGAAACACGTAACCAAAAAACTAATGATGAGCAGGAAATTCATCTGGATCACTTAAACTGCTGAAAGGCTGCGTGTCTATATTGTGTGAAAAAAAATCACAAAGAGGAGAGACAGCGATGAGCGATGTCGGAAGACACAGCTGTTGCACTTTGTCGGATTAAAAACGATGTCCGCACCCACAATCCCCTGCTCCAACATCCGCCACCTCTGCCTCACTGGAGCCAGCCTTCTGCTATGTAATCACCTCATCCTCCAAAACACTGACAGCCCTCACGCAAACACACAGAAAGGCACACACAAAGGTCAGGGCCTGACACTTTACCGTCCCATCCAAATACAAGAGATTTGGTGGAGGATATTTGTGCATTGATGTGAACCATCACCTAAATCGCCCACCTCATTACGCTGTACAAAGACCAGATGATGAGCACTAGCAATGCTATGCAGTTGTTATAAATATTTATACAAAATCTGAATTTGAACAAATCCTTAGTATCAGATTTAAAAAAGCAGTACATTTCCAGTCCCTCAAAAGTATGACAAAGGTTACTCGTTTTAGTCAGTACAGTAAAAAGTTAATTTTAACAGGATTATATAAAGTTCAGTACAGGCTTCACAGCTTAACTATTAACTGAAGAAGGAATTAAAGACCAATTCAAAATCATAAATCTCTGTCTTGTTGCAACAACACACTGTATAATAAGATTATTAAAATGAGATTCATATTCAGAATAGTCCAAATATGTTTATATTATATTTTATATATATTTAACTTTCTGTTGCCTGTTATGTAAAGGGCTCAGTATGACCATAATAAATTCATGTTGCCTGACAAACACATCACCGCTTTAGCAGTTTCTCAGCAGTTCTGACTTCGCTGAAGGGCAGCAAGTCGCTAACACTGCAGCTTTCAGTCATTCTGTCCAGCCGACTGAAGCATCCTCACATCACTCAGAGGCACACAGACACCAAGAAAGGAAAACGCTCTCTGGACCCACCAGAAATGCGACCACAGATGAGTGGCAATCAGCGTGCAGCTAAAAAGAAGCAAAGATAAAATTCATGAGTCAAAAACAGCTCACTGACACGCCCTCTTTTCTCAACCAGTCACATTATACACGCAAAAAAAACAATTACACGATTACTAAAAACTGAATGAATATCTAACAAGAACATTCAGATGTGCTTTTAATTAAATCATTTTGCACACACTTTCACACACCAACGACAGCAGCTATGCAGCGAAACAAGCAAAGTCAAACAAAGTCTGCAACAAACTGAAAACCTGTATCAAACACAGTTATATTTGCGTGGCTGGTCAGGCTTAATGATGGATAGTCCTTGAAATATGTTAGTCAACGTCCAGAATGACACGTTGGCAGAGATGCTTCTGGATGCAAGGTCAGACCTGCGCACGCACAGACGTGGACAGTGTCTGACGAGCAGCAGTTTGCATTACTGCTGACAGGACACTGTCTTAAGCGCTTCATACACACACGCACACAAGCAATTAAAACACAGCAGCATGTGACATAGCAAGAGTCTATGTTCATCTAACATTTGTCTTGAAATGTTTGTAACATGTAATATAAAATTATTACTATGATAGTACATGGACTACAGGTGCATCTCAGTTGTAGCCTCATGGTGTTAAATTTTAATTTGCCAATTACCTCAAAACACCTAAAGTTTCCTGAGCCTTAAAGGAAAACTTCACAGTTTTTTAATTGGGGTTGACTGCAGAGAAGTTATCATTTATTCCTCCGGTAAGACGCCTCAGCATATGGTTTGCCGTGGGCTCAAATACAACAACTAGTGCTTCCTGGTTTTCTCTGTACCTGCCCAGCAGTGGTCAAACTGAGGGGAGGCGGAGCCAGACTGACAGGGGGCGGAGCCAGGCTGCTGGGGCAAAACTGCTCTGTCCGCCATTGTTTTTCCTTGCATACTCTTACAGCACTAATATTCAATGTCCGGAGGTCCTGTTGTAGATTATTTCAAAGATAGCAAGTTCTTCAGTCTGATATTCGTGGTTGGTTGTATGAGCCAGAGTACAGCGCCAACAAATTACGCTGTTTGGAGGAGGACGGGGCTCCCATAAGGAAGCGGCACCCGCAGCACAGAGCTCAGAGCCGGCGTCGGGCAGCGCCACAGGCACCATCCTGCAACAAACTGCCAGATGCATCGTGTCTCTGCGCACATAGAAGCACAAGTGAATATTCCAGTGCTGCAATGAATCTACAGCTGCCGGTTTGTTTTGAATGAAGTTGCCGTTCCTACTGCTGACTGTACAGCATATGCTTTGATCACCCCTAGTTTTCATTATTTACATCTGGACACTCATTCAACATTCAGTGTCACTGCTTTGCATGAATTGCTACAGTACCTTACCCTAGTAAAGTTGCGAGCTGCTGTTTATGTTTTAGACTGTCGGAAGTAGTGTTACTGTAGCTTATGTTGCTAACGCTAGCTTGTATACTGTAGTAGCTCTGAGTGGCTGGCAGCAACTAATTGAATATTACTACTTCATTTTGTAGGTAATATCGGCTTCGCCGCTGCCGATTCCCCTTGGATGAAGTTGTGGATTCTACAACTGATGGGGGAACGTGTGTTGGGGACCATTAGTTTTAGTACTGCTTGTAAACAAAGCAGCAGTCGAACCTAACTTCAGGAAACTAAGGCCAACCAGCAAAAACAGCCGAGACAGAACGGTGCAATGAGCAGAGTAAGTAATATACTCGACCGTAAAGTTTGAGTACAGTTACAGTAGGAGCTGCTGCTTCTCGTGTTTTGTTCTGTTAGAAGTAGCGCTACCTTATGCTGCTATCGTTAGCCTGTGCATTAACTTGGCTGGCAGCAACTCTAATACTAATTCAACAATTCATTTCAGTCTCAGTATGCTACAGTATACAATTATGGGGAAGACTGCTGATTTGAGAGTTGTCCAGAAGCCAGTCACCGAGACACAACACACTGATGGGAAGCAATAAAAGGTCTTGGCTAAAGAAGCTGGCTATTCCCAGAGGCTGTACCCAAGCATACTGCATTAAAGGACAGGTGTGGAAGGAAATCATGCACAAGCAACAGTGGTGACCAGAGCCTTGGAGGATAGTGAAGCAAAGTCCATTCAGTAATGTGGGGGAGATTCACAAGTGGTGTGTCTGCGTACACCTGTCCATAAGATGGGCTACAACTGTCACATTCCCCCTGAACCAGGGACAACGTAAAAGGGAGTCTCATCTGGGCAAAGGAGGAAAACCAACTGGACTGTTTTTGAGTTGTTCAAAATTCTCTTAAGATGAAAGTAAATTTGGCATTTTCTGACCTAACATCCATATAGAATCTACAGTATTGTCAAAGGAAACTGAGACACAAGACGAGCTGCAGGCCACTATCAAAGCAAGCCTCAGATAATGTTTCTGTATTAAACGTAATCAAAATCAAATGCAGTAAAAGGTTAAATGCATCAGTGTGCAACAAATCTATATAATATACATTTCACTGTTTAAGTTGAGAAGTTCGCATCTACAGTATATTAATTATACTTTAACAGCAGACATTTGCATTCACTAGAGGCAGTGTTGCATCTACAAAATATTACACAAATATTTAAAAAAATAGAACAAATCTGTTAATGCAATTAAGGTTTATTACAACTGTTGTTACAAATGGAGTCAATCTGAGCAGGAGGGAGAACAACCCTGGCTTATAACAGCTATTTTACCTAATCACAAATAACACTAGGAAGACAAAACCAACATTCCTAAGGTATACCACTACAGTATATACCACTACCACATAAACACTTCCTTCCCTCTGGCAAGGCAGTCAGCCTATTGAACTCCCCCCAGCTGACCCGGCCCCCAACCCAAGGACAGTCACTGCCACTTTACAGGTCACACCACCTCAGACCACATGCACATGCACTTCATCTCACTGTACATAGTCTGCATATATTTCTATCTATCCCTCGTGCACTAATATGTCTATGACATGTTTGTATGTGTACTTGTATACAGTATATGTTGTGATGCACCACCTACCAACATCAAGACAAATTCCAAGCCCTGTAAAATGCTCTCTACAGGACCTGGCAATAAAGCTTTTCTGATTCTGATGTCACATTACAGTGCATTTACTGCGAGGCACATGTAGAGTGGGGGCACAGCCAATGAATGGCACGAAGAAACAAACAACAAAGACAGACCTCTGGTGGAGTGGCACTTTGCCATGGATGAATAAATGAGTAGCATTCTGAGAATAGAGGAGGTTATTCTGAGCCAATAATATCCGGTATTCGTCAGCGGCAGTTTTGAAACTCAACAATAAAACGCAAACCTTTATTAACAACTACTGTCATCACTGATTGACAAACAGCTTTAGACACTCAAGGAAGGAATAAGCATTAAAATGTACAGATATATGTTGGTGAAGATTCTCAGTGATGAATGTAAAGTTGAGTCATGGCACCTACCTGGAAGAGAAAAGTCCAGATGCAATGACTTAACTTCCAAAACATAACCAATATCAGTGTTTGCATAAATAATTGTAAACCTGACTTTGTAAGTAACACTAGTTGTTTGTGTGCCTAAAATTCATTTAAGAGGTGCAGCGTAAATAGTCCATTATTTATAACGTTGAAACCAGTGTCAGTGAGTTTATAACCTGGTCACGCCTCATTCGTTTGGAGAATGGGGCAGCAATTTAGCATATTGACCTATACTGTATATGCAGGTAGTTTTATATGGGTCAGTGTGTTTTGCTTGGTTACTGTTATTTATTACAGACTGGTATTAAACTAAAACAGCAGTAGTGCCTGCCTCTTTCATTCATGTGCAGTTCCTTATACTTTTCCTGTCTTGAACTTCATTGTTTAAAGAATCACAGTGAAGCCGTATATTTACGGTACTTGTTATAGGACACTCAATGGGTGAATTAAAATGTACTGTATTACACAAATTATACTGTGCATCTGCCAGGCTTAAGATACCGTAACAGACATGGTTACAGTAACCTGTGGAAAAACTGCTGTCATTTTGTGATGTGTGTGACTTTTTGTGGATTTTTTTTGCAGACAGTTATTCTTATATAGATGTCATATTAAAAATAATTCCCTAACACATTTCATCCAGTTGTCATGGCAACTCATTAATAGAAGTACCTGGCACATTGAAGTCCTAAACGGTTTCTGGGTAATGTGCCTATTTTAAGCCCTATTGTTGAACAGCAGATCTGTAGTAAAGTGGGGGCCCTGACAAAAACACTGACTCACTAACAGCTCTGTTTATGTTTGTGTTCAGGCAAGGAAAAGGTTCCTGGTGGTGCCAGGATCTGTCTAACAATGTAACGTCTGCACCGTTCTGGTGGTTCCGTTTTAAGTGGGCACAGTTACCATGGTAACTACTGTAGGTTTAACCAAATGTCCGTTCCTAATATAAACTGGCACAAAAAAACAAGATTCATGCTGTGGATTAGACTGCAAAACATCCAATGAGAATCTTAAGCAGAAGAGGACGTCCGGTGGGAATGTCGTGAGCTCATTGCACAGCAAGGTTCTGACTATTCCACAGATGATGGGCTGACCTGTGTTCGGAATGATGGAGGGGTAAAAATCCACTTGTTTATTGTTCAGTCAGGATGCTCAGTCCCACTGTTGTAATAAAAATAGCTTCTAACAAATTGCTCATAATTCTCTAAGGTCATCAATAATGAATCAAAGTTACTACTGCAAATTAAGCGTGCTGAAAGTCTTTCCAAAGATCCTCAAAAACAGCCTGTGATCGCATGTTTAGTTATTTTAGCACACTGCAATGATTTGAGTTTATACCGATGATCTATGTAACTCTGTAATAATGTATGTGCTTCAAAATTACAATGCTAACATCCCCACATTTGTAGGTAATGTGATCTAAACATTCGGATTATTAAATTCAAGTACTAAAATAGTTGTGTACTGTGATAACCATTTTAAGCCTTAGAATGAATAGCTACAAATTAAATTAACATTGATTCATTTGTGTTTTTTGAGATCAGGTGAATTTAAATGCAGCATTGGCTCTTTTCTCTGTTTTGTCCCTAACTGGTACAAAGAAATAAACTGACCTCAAGTTATTGTGTTGATACAGTATCAATCTGTATGAGTCATTTATTGTATAGGTCTCATGACTTTTTTCTATGCTTCACTTTTATGGTTATCCTTTATTTAATTAGAAAAACAAAACAATAGCTACAGGCAAGATTGTCAAATAGGATGGTTTCTTTTCAGAAATGCTTGTACATACATGCAACATGCCAGACATCAAACGGAGAAAGTGCAAAGTATAAAAGAGTACTGTAATGTGACCTACATAACATTGGTTTATGGTACTCCTCCTTGGACTGAAGCTAGTTGAAGCCATCTATTTACTGTATGGTCTAGTCTTCCATCTCTCAACTGAGTTGCTTAGCAATAAATGTAGGGATGCAAGGAAAAGATGGCAGCAGAGTGGAACCGAGGACACAGTGGTGCAGTTACAGTACCACCATTTGCACAGCTTTCTTTTTTCTTATGAATATAAGAATCTTCTCTTTTAGTAGAAACTTGAATTCCAGCAAAGTCAGTACATTGTGTGGTTGTTTATCTCTCAGAAAAATGTTTGGCTGCAGCACTTCTTCTTACACCAGCAATTACACCGACTGCTGTACCTAACCAGGAAACTGCCTCCTTCACCAGACACTTACCTTCAGTCATTGATGTTCACCTGGTTCCTCTCTTAAACAGTTTCCTGGGTTTTCTTATTTTGTCATCAACTTGATGATCTTGCAAAAAAACTCTGTCCACCACAAAAGTGTTTTCTTCCCATCCCCGAGTTAGGGTTCTGTTTTGTCCCAGTAAGCTCACTCATTTGCCCATTAACAGGCCTCAGACATATTTACACCTTTTGTTTCTGTGCTATCGTATTGTTTTCATATTCACATTCATGGTCCTACAGTTTCCGGGGTAAAAGACTTATGCAAAGGATGGTCTCATGTCCTGAAAATGATTAAAATCCACAAGACAACGCAACAAGAGTGGAAAAAACACTGATGTCTTTAGCCCTGAGTGTAACAGTGGGTCAACAGAAGCTCAGCACCCAATCATGTAGCTACAAGCACAACTCAACACATTACGGATGCTACATTGTTTACTCAAACTTTAGCACTACTTCTCCTTCAAGGGTCATTTACTGTACTGTAAGTGGAGGATTGTGATACTTATTCATGGATATACAGTACTGTAAAGTACTGCTTGTCTGAGTATTGCCCAATGAACCTGCAGTGAGTTTATGATAGTAGAACCCAGCAAGTCCGATATCAACAAAAGGCAGATATGAAAATGCCAGAAAGATAAAAAGATAAAGGCATGAATATGGGCAGAACAATGTGTACTAATCCACAGAGACAGGGATTCAGTGTGTGTGTGTGTGTGTGTGTGTGTGTGTGTGTGTGTGTGTGTGTGTGTGTGTGTGTGTGTGTGTGTGTGTGTTGCTGTATAATGGCTGGCTTAGTCCCTATAGAACATCACACACTCTTCAAACTCATAGGCTCTATACCAAAGCCTTTATATAACAGACAAACCATAACCTAGTTTGGCAGCTGAGAAGCTTCACCATCAGATGTACTGTAATAATTGGAGTAGATCTTGTATTATTGATTCAAATCGCAGACATATGTCACCGCAGTCTCCTCCAGAACGTGTAAGGGTTCGCTATTAGACACAGGCCATGAGCGGACGCAGTGATGTTACTGGGCTGTGTGGGTGCAGGCGGTGTAGCCTGTAGCCTAGCATCCCGACTGCGGCGGCAGCAGAAAACAAAGAGATACGAATCCAGTATCCAGACCTAACCCCCCCCAACCACCCCCCCCCCCCCCCCCCCCCCCCCTCATCCTCACACACACATACACACACGCCCACCACTGTCCATCGCTGCGTTGGGGAAACACCGTACACAACGATGGCCCGCTCCGCTAACATGACACCATATATCTGCAGCTCGAGACCGAAACGACGCCTTAAATAGGAAATGGCACAAATGTCATCATTCAGTAGCAATGCGCACGAGAGACTGGTTCAGCGCGAGGACGCGATAGGCAACGATGCTCGCGCGATGACACATCATAAATCTGACATAAGCTGCAAAATAAAATGTCGTCCGCTACTCACCGCTTCGATGTGTCCCGTATCTCTCGTCGACTTGAGTCTATACGTGTATATATGTGTGTCTGTGTGTGCGCGTGTGTGTATATGTGCGTGTATATGACAGTCGGAGTGTGTGACGGTAAAATTCTCTCCTCCTCCCTCTGCTGGCAGAGCAGACTGCTGCCGATGCACGGACGCAGACCCCGCCCCCTCCTGAACCGCCTCAGCCAATCAGAGGCCGGAAAAAGAGAAAAAAGCCTTTCTCCTCTGAACCTGCAGGCAGGCTGCGATGGCGATGCCTTCGAGTCATGTTGTAAAGATCAGATTGAATTTGGTTCATTTCTGAATTTATAAGAAAGATTTTGATTTCTTGAAATCAGAAAGTAAAACATTTTACAGTAACGCTATGGCACAAGGATTACAACGGCCCCTGGTAGTCCACAAATTAAAAATGATTCACGCCATCATGCTACATGAGACTACCCACCACAGTTTAAATATTTTGGACAGTATTGCTTTATAATATTGGTATATGTCTGTGAGACATTTAAATGTCCTGTCATTCCTTCCACAGTCCGCAGACATGAAGTTTGATAAACTGGTGGGTTTAAAGCGTGTGAATTTTGGAACATATTTCTTGTAAATAATTAAGTGATTCATGCCAAAACAGAATTTGCAAACTTGTAAACTAACTGCCTTTTGTATGATAATAATAATGTGGCCAAATGAACCTAAACTATGTAGTGCTTAAGTACCAAACTTGTGTTCCTCTTTGTTGGTCTAACTGTTCCAAGACAATGTTTTCTATATAAAGTATTTATGTGTGAAGTTGCAGGTGTCTCCTGCAAAGTAAATTTATATACACAGAAAAAACATTTTAGGTATATTGTTACTGCTTTCCCTGAAGAGCAAAATCAAATATAACAAACCATTTCAACGCATTTGCACAGAAGTCCAGCTGCTGAAATTGTGTGTGGCTGCCAACAGTAATGTCCACATTGTTTCTTTTGACAGAATGACATTTCCCAATAGTCCATGAATTTCACAATATTATGAACTGTACTGTAGTTGGTGAATGGTCAAAAGCTGATTTGAAGGATGCTGTAATGTTATGCTCACCTGATACAAATGAAACTGCTAATGTTGGAACCATAACAGTGGTACTTGCATATTTAATAGCTTGAGCCTTGTTTTGCCTGTAAAATTCAGGAATTTACAGCATCACACTCTGAAATGGTTTTTACTTTGTTGAAGAGATGAAGAGGTATTATTTCTTGAGAGAGAGACAATGAGATAAAGTGATGAGCCAGGATAGATGGTGTGACAGATTGAGTTTGAGTAAGACAGCGACAGAGATGCTGATGACAGCAAGAGACAGAGTGGAGTTGATGCAGGCAGGCACAGTATTACATAACACTGTCAGAAGAAGGACCATGCAGGAATAGATGGGAGTGGATGGGAGGAGAAATGGAGGAGAGGGCCGGCAGTGACACCGTCTATGAAAGAAAACAAACCACTCACCGACTCCTCCTCTGCATGAAAGTGATGAAGACGAGGGAGCGACGGACACGCCCGCTGGTGTGACTCATGGAGAGACGCTGCTGCGGACGTGCAAAGGAAGGAGCAACACACCAATGACAATACAGCTCACAAAGAACATAGGGTAACAGTATTAATGCTCCACTAGACAAAATGATACAGAGTTTGGTGTGTGTGTGTATGTTTCTACTAATTGGGACCTAGATTAAAATAGAAATGAGAATGTTCATTTCAAATGTTACAGTAAGTTGGGGGTAATGTTCCGAACTATGTTGACAGGCCAGGCAGCAAGATTATTTCTATTAGCAAAGAACTACACGGCAGACACACATGCAGGCTCCAGACCGAATCAATCACCCTGTGCAATGATGCAACAGTGCCACTCAGGTTGAAACCCCATCCTGGAACTCAGCAGCGAACCAACTGTGAGAAAAATAATCACAGATATAGTGTGGTTATTTCATTGCTTGATATAGATTATATGAATTTAAATCAAGAAAAAGAAAAAATGTCCCCGGATGGAGTAAAGACACTGGAGTCACTGAAGATGACACAAATGATGAAAATATCAGTGCCATAGAAAGAATAACAGGTTTAAGACCTGACAGCTGTAAGATGAATGAGTCACACTGGAAACTAAAGGACACCTGAAATGACCTTGACATAAAAAGAGACGAGAGCAGGGGATGAAAACACTGTACTGTACTGTATGTGTAAGGGTGGATTTTTTTTCACACAAAAAGCTACTTCTTACTAAAATTCCAGTGTGATTTTTAATCTTATAATCACCATAAACCCATACTTCATCCATTCACATCATGTTTGGTGTCATTCTGTAATTTCTCTCCTCTTCTATGAGCCATAACTTCCTAAAGACAAAACCCAAACTAATAAGGAGAATTCAAGATGGATGCCGTGTCTCTTACGTTTCGTTTCAGCTCTAGAAAGCCAGAGAAGGCCAAAGTATGGGGTCGTATCAGCCAAGAGAATCGGATCAGGTTCAACTTCCTGAGTACCCCCCCTCCCCCACTCTCACGCTCATAGAGTTAACCCCGTAAGTGCCGTGTGAGTCACAGGACTCAGGTTTGGAGGCAGGTGAGGGGCAAAATGAAAGATGATAAATAAAACAAAAATAGATCTCATATATAGGCTTTACATTCTATTTGGATTATTTCTTTAAATAAAAATACACAAGGCTTTATTCTTTAGAGCCCTTTTGTCTCTGTTATTTTAGACCTGTTGTCAGGGAGATATTTGCTTGCATTTATAAGGGAAAAAATCTAGGCGGAGATGAAAATTATTTATTTTTCTGTGTTGTAAAGTAGATAACTATTTACCATTTAGACTTAAAGTGAAGCTGACATCTGTGGTGAAAACTACAGAGTGTAACCTATCCAAAGCGCTCAACCATTTACATATACTCCAAAGAATGGAAGAACAGCTCTCATTTAAATTTGTTTGGAGGTTTTTATCTATGTGCAAATGCACCTCGATAGGGCTTGATAGCAAACCAGTTAAAAGATTATGAGAGGGAACAAAGTACTTTGAGTACACAAAAAAAACTCTAATTTATTTTTTATTGTGTCTGAGGTTTTAATATACGCTCATGTTTAAAATAAAAAGCGTAATTTCTTGGTCATTACCATATTTGATCTGTCAGACTTTGATTGTTTTTTCAGTTGGGGACAATTAATGCATATTGATGTATAGGGTTGTTATGATGGAGGACTTGTTATATGTTAAAATAATAGCATTATCATGATGAGTCCTACAGTACTTGGTGTCATGCAGTATTGATGGTGCTCAGACCATTTTTTTGGGGGAAACCAGTACGGATCTATGGAGAGGAGTTTAACTCTTTTCCCATGCGCTGACCTAAATAAGGATGAACCCCTGCAGAGCTGAGGCTTAACTGACGGATTGACATACAAATACACTGGATGTATCAATTTAGCAAAACACACCCAATAAATCAATTTCACATACACTCACACATGCACCACAGGCACAATTCCACACCTCCCTGTTTATTTTTTACTAAATATGATAATTAGACAATGGGATGTTAATTGTTTGGATGAACCTCAACAGCTGTGACCGGTTTAAAATATCATAGCAGCGGACGGTTTGCGGCGGAGGAAGGAGATTTCAAAGGCAGAGGTTTAAAGTAAGGGGGGGGATTTGGGGCATGAGCACACGGGGGGTGTCTGGGTTAGAGGGATGGAGGATGGAGGGGGTGCAGGGAAACAAGGATGGCAAAGCTATGACTGGGTCATGGTGAGAGGGGGTTAGAGGAGGAGAAAGCTTAGCTCCGTATCTGAGCCACAACACTTGTCTTCTGCCATCTATCAGTCACAGCTGATCCTTCCACACAGAACAAAGACACCCAAGTGGAGTTTTGAGGCTGCAGGCACCTTGGTTGTTTAAAAGTCAGAGCTGACAAACTGTTGACAGTGCTATCAATAAAATAGTCAAAGTGTAAATGTTCTGTAGTGAAGAGTGGTCACATTGGTGAAGTTAAGCTCTTCGTCGTATGTGTGGGTGATAAAATGTTAGATGGTTTTGAAATCAAAGCAATGTGACATGTCACATGAATGATTTTATGCATCCACTCATTTTATCACACACAGTCTCAGAGTCTCACAGCAACATGGAGAAATTTAGGGACACAAACTTAATATTAGCCTGAAAACATGCTCTGACGTTCTGGGCCATGCTGCTTCTTCATGAACTCGACAACAGTGCAGAGTGGACCCACAGCACCATCTAGTGGAGGGATGACATTTTAAATCTGCTATTTGTTGCTTGACTCAAATCTTTACTTAACTGACAAATCTACAAAGAAAAGATTGTCACTGTTTTTATTGACCATTATATTTGCTTGGTGATGTTTCTGCAGGGCGGCACGGTGGTGCAGTCAGTAGCACTGTCGCCTCACAGGTCCTGGGTTTGATTCCTGAGGCGGACCGGGTTTCTTTGTGTGTGGAGTTTGCATGTTCTCCTTGTGTTTGCGTGGGTTCTCTCCGGGTTCTCCAGCTTCCTCCCACGGTCCAAAACCATGCATTAGGTTGATTGGTCACTCTAGATTGCCTGTAGGTGTGAGTGTGTGTGTGCATAGTTGTGTGTCTGTGTGTTGCCCTGCGATGGACTGGTCCAGGGTCCAGGGGGTCTCCCGCCTCTCGCCCATAGAAAGCTGGGACAGGCTCCAGCACCACCCACAACCCTGCATGGGACTAGTAGGTAGAAAATGGAAGGATGGATGGATGTTTCTGCACAGAATCGATGCTTCTTCCTCACATTCCAGAGATTCAGGTTGTATTTCTAGTTGCAGTAGTGGAGTAGTGCAGTAAGGTGTTTTACTGCCAAGTCCATAATACTCTAATAAGGTCGGTAAAAAGAAAAGTTGCTGAACTGTTAATAGGGAACAATTTAAATCATTTCTGGTTCTTCCTAACTCACATTCCTTCTCTCACAGCTTCTCACTCTCTTTCTCTCACCACTCCATTCACTCTGGTTTCCTCTTTCACTCCATGTTTGTGTGACTGAGCCTCTGGGGGATGTTCGGCTCATTGTTGAGTCAGTTGTAGCGTTTGGCTTTTCAGCACCTCTCCACTCTTGACACCGCTCAATGTGAGCACAAACGGCACCCGAAGGAGGGCCCTCAAACACACAAACACACACAGCAACAGACGAGAGTGACAAATGTAAAATTTCCTCTTATATGGAACAAGGAAATGTAGGAGTCTGCCCATTGTCTGCCCAACAGCGCTGTGCACCCAGACGCACTTTAGACGCAGACAGAGAACATTACTCCAGACTTCAAAGACTCCAGATGACTGAAAACTAACTCAGGAAATGATGTTCTGAGGTTGGTTTGTGCTTGAAAACCTTTACAAAAGAGATGTTAATTACACATGGACATGAGAGTGTGTATTAGTGTATAGAAGCAAACATGTATCAGATGGATATAAATATCACTTGACTAATCATCATCTACAGCAGCTTAACCAGTCAGGGTGACTTGAGTCAGCTTTTACTGTAGGTTTTATCAAAAAGGAAAGTTTTAAGTCTAAAAGTAGAGAGTGTGTGGTCTTGAACCTGAACAGGTGACAACAAAAAACCCTCCAAGTATTATTTCACTGTTCATATATACTTCAGTAACTCTGGGTTTTTATGTTAACAAAGGAGCACTTAGAAGATGATTTCATGACATTTGATGTTGGATGAGATTTAAGCCAACTCCAGCCATCTGCATCCAGCTGGCACTTAGCCTTTGGGAGGATGTTCTAGCTTGTGTTGATGGAGACTGCGTTCTATAGAACGCATCGGTGGGGATCCAGCGCTGGTGGGAGACTGCCTCTCGGCTGAGCCAGAACTAAACACTCAGACACTTCAGGTGACGACAGCATGGTGGTCCGGTGTCTGTGAGATAACCTACAGTAGGACGACCATGGACATGCAATCACACAGGGCCCTGATTGAAATGAATGCATTGAATGAATGTGTCTCTGTCATTTTCATTTTCCCAGAACACACAGAATGCGGGTCTATATAGATGTGGAATGACTTCATCATGTAGCAGGATATCCTACTACCACTACATAAACACTCCAAGAGGGTCCAGAGGGTTCTCCTTACTTCCTCACTCTCTCTGTCCCCTCCTCCCCCTCGTATTCCTCCTTCGACCTTTGACCCCAGGACTTGTTGGATTGTTTAAATTGTAGACACAACGCCAATAGCAGCTAACATTTCTGTCAGCCATCTTAACCTTGCACAGTCACAGATGCTGTACACAGGGTCACACCAAGGGATATGCAACCTCAGTGGGAGATTAACGCGATGCTGGCACAGTGTTTATATTCATTTAATTTATTCATTCAGAAAGTCACTTATTGCAGCCACCTCTTCTCTTATGATGCAGTGGTCGCATATTAAATTTCAGGACCTGCTTCATATTGGCTAACAGACTGGATGAATTAACACAAGCTCCCATTCCTCCCATACAAATGTCTTCGACTCTCCCAGACAGAGAGGGCCTCCCACACTTCCTCAGTGTGTGTGGCTCATTTGACCTAACACCTCGCGAGCGATAGAGAGAGATAGTGCTGTTTTTATAGCAGCTCCTATTTTTTTTATAAAGAAAATACATGGTTTCAACATTATATAATGTTTATTCTTTATATATACTATCTAGCTTTTTTTACAGTTTACAGGCCTGAGATCTGATTGGATAGTTTGACTTTTAGGTGGGACAATACAGGTCAAGGGATGCAAATTTCCCCAGATTAAGGAATTTTTAAATGTTTTGATTGTTCAAACATTGGCCAGTACAGTGTTGTTGCAAGTTTCCAATGCATGGAAGATTAGAGTGGTCTTTCAGCTTTAATCTAATCTGCCAAAGTATTGCATTTATGTGATGAAATTATTTTTTTCCCACGTAGACAAAATGAACAAATAGTTTGTTTTAAATCTGTTTCTTTTCTAAAGATAAACTTTCACATGGTGCTCTACCTGGAATACACAGTGTTCAGTGGGAACCCCGCCTCTCGGCTGATTGACAGCTGGGGTCCAGCAGGCCAGCAACCCTTATGAGGACAAAGCAGTGAAAGTGAGTTTGTTGCTGGTTTAACTTTCTAATGACTGGTTTCATGTAATCTGTCCCTTTTAGAGCGTCCTCTACTCCGTCTGATGGGAATCTTGTCACATTATTCCCACAGTTTCTCAGATATATGCCTTCTTAAAGTCATGATTCAAAAAGTGCTGAACATTCTTTGGAGGACAATTCTGACCCACAACAAGGTCCAGACTTTCTTGTTGGACAGCCTGAGTCTAACTGCTCTATTGTTTGTGTACCACCCAACCAACTGACCGGACATTTACCTCCATTACCACGTTATGTTTACCTCCACAGTTATCCCAGAATAACCTGTCAGTCAGCAGCCACTGTTCATCCATTTCCTCCAATAGCGTGACTCTGCTGCACAAGGAGGCGGGCACTGGATTAAACAGGATAAAATGAGGAAAACAAGATGTGACAGAGAGGAGAGTTTCACAAAGGACAGGAAACACGAAGACATGTCAGAGGGAGCAGGAGGCAGAGATGGAGGGAGCGATAGACGAAGGAGAGCTGAGGGGGAAACTAGGTAGAGACATGGGGGGAAAGGGGAGACGTGAGTGAGTCGGGGGAGAATAGAAGAGAGGAAGGAAAAACAGTGGAAGGACAGAACAAAGTTAACAATGAATGAAATAATGAATCAGAAAAAAGTGAAGACAGACAAAAATAATCCCACTTCAGCTTTGAAGTTCGCTTTTAGACACAAAGTGCTTTGTTGTGATTGTGATACAATTTAAACAGCAGCGGCTCGCTGCGTGCTCTCGCAGACGAAGTGATGAAAGTTGTCTTATAACAGAAGTGACTCAGAACATTTGTTTTTTAACGGTCGGTAGTCGGCCGACTGACAGACGCAGCTTTGATCTTGAACTTTTGATTCCAGGGCTGAGGGTAACCAACATTACATGTACGTTCAGCTCAGAGCCCTCTCACAATGTCTTATTTTACATTAGACTATTCACTAGTCACCTAAGGACATTATGTTTGTGCTATGACTAACATTGTTTTGCCTCTTCCTTACATTTTTGGTGTGAAACCTATCCGACCCTGCGGAGGCTGTGACCCCACAAACCCTGTCTGCAGGTCCAGTTACTTACATTAGAAGCTACAATCCAGGATGTGAGTGGATCAAAGCGCCTGTTAGGGCCACTTGAAGTGCTATGAACCTACTGAAATGAGGTTTACACTGAGTGCAGTAGTCTCTGTAGTGTTATCACGCTAAAGCTGAGCTCTGAGGGAAAACGCTGTTTCCTTTGGATGAGTGAGGCAGCTCTGGAACAAAGGCTCTGTCTGAAATATAGTACCAATAACTACAAATATAACAGAAACCTCAGCTGTCACCCTGGTGTAAAGAAGCATAGAGTATATAGAGGTGTTGTTGGTGTAGGTTGACAATCTAGGATAAGTGAAAAACCCTGGCTGGATCTAGACTGCTCAACTCAGCCTAACTTATTGTGTTAGGCTTTTGCCAAGCCACGACAATAGAAGTACGACCGGTATAAATAAGTAAAGTTGACAATCTTCACAGCAAGAAGGTTCTGGGTTCGATTCCCGGAGGCGGCCCTGGTGCCTTTCTGTGTGGAGTTTGCACGTTCTCCCCGTGTCTGCGTGGGTTCTCTCCGGGTTCTCCGGCTTCCTCCCACAGTCCAAAGACGTGCATTAGGTTGATTGGCTTCTCTCCATTGCCCGTAGGTGTGAGTGTGTGAGTGACTGGTTGTCTGTCTCTGTGTTGCCCTGCGATGGACTGGCGACCCGTCCAGGGTGGACCCTGCCTCTCACCCATAGTCAGCTGGGTTAGGCTCCAGCACCCCGTGACCCCGCATACAGTATGGGAATAAGCGGCTTGGAAAATGGATGGATGGATGGATGGATGGATGGATGGTCAGCTAAATGTGTAAGTAGTCCAGATTTAATAAATGAGAAGTAAACAGAAACTACTAACATAGGTGTAAGAGAAACATAAGTAAAATAACTATTTAGAATAATGTACAAATTACTGGACTGAGAAAGAGTCTATAAACAGTTGTGGTGTTTTTCTGACCTGACAGCCCACCACCACCGGGATCACTCAGGTCTTCACTTTTCACATCCTTTTCAGCTCTTCTTTCAGTCTGTGGGACGTGTCCATGTTCTCACACTCCTCCTTCTTCACATTGTTGCCATTTACTGCTGCCACAGTGTCTGGTTGGTTAGCAATGATCCTTCTTGTCTGTCTGGACCTGGACATGACACAAAATCTCTACAACCTTCTGCTGGTCTCACCGAAGATTCGGTTTTATTAGACTTATAAGGATAAAAACATATATTCTACATTTCAAAAGCAAAGATTATATTTGGAAATTAGAAATTAATTATATAGATAACTGGATAAGGAACCACTGAACAAAACCTGGCACTTGGTAAAAAATGTGGTCTTGTCACTTTTAGCCCCCTTTGCTTGACGTTGGTCTAAACAATCTCAGATTCTCGCACACATGCATTCACAGAGATGTGAACGGTGACACACCCATCATGACACTTCCAGACAGTGAGATAAGCTGCAACGTATCACGGACAAACCAGAAGCAACTGCTGATTTAAACCGCAAACAACGGTGTGTTTGTCGGACGCTGGGATGTTTTTGGCCGAGAAGGGAAACCAAACCCAGAGACAAACAGAGGCTCCGCTCACGAACCCTGACGTCACAGCCCTGAACTCACCGCTGCAGTTCAGAGGGGACAAACCCACACTGACCTTCTGCTGCTGTTTTCCTACGAATGTGACAGTGACCCACCGAAGTCAATACCACGAAGTCCACCGCATTTAAAAGGTTTAGTAGTGTGTTCAGTCTGGTCAGTGTTAGCATCGGTCTCAGAAGCTTATTATTATTATTATTATTATGTCACCAGTCTTATGCAGCTGTGCCATTCAAGGCCTTAATAATGACTATATTAGGAGGCTACACTTCTGCAGATATGTATATTTTTCAGCAGGCCGTTCGTTTTTTGTAGCATTTTAATTGTCCACCTACTGTACACTTATGACAAATCTACACTGATTTGCAAATACACAGAATAAAATGTAACTAAAAGTCTATGCTATTTTTTTAAACCTGTGCGGTTCAGTCTGGGTGACAAGAGGCTTTGACAGCACTTTTTAACGTTAACGTAACATTATTTATGAAGCATTTTTTTTTATAAAAAAAGATCAACTAACATCGACTGTATTATAACATAAAACACACTGGTGCATTAGCATTATCATACAATAGATGCAGGTTATTAGAGTGTTACCACCTCTGGGCAGCATATGCAGGTTAATGACATTAACCACTCGACATCATTAGACAATTCTTTGGGGTTCAACTTATGGAGCACAACATTTTTGTGATGTTTATTCTATTAGGCTGCTTCAGGCAACATAATGGGCTTCAGCCTGAAGTCATTCAATCGGTGTGGATGGAAGGCTGGGGGTATCAGGTCACAGACACATATGCATAGATAACACCCAAAGGGACTTCTGACCCCGTCTCTGGTTTGCCACGTCTGGACTTAAACGTCCACTACTGAATCAGGAACCAACTCTTCTCCAGAGAGGCGAGATTATTTAGACTGTAGTTTTGATCCTGCGTGTGAACAAAAGATTTTGTATTTGGCCAACTTGCAATAAATCCTAAAAATTGACTGTGAGCAAGATCGAACATTTGAAGTAAAAGCCTCCTGCTGTAGTTTGAGGTGGCTCTGAAGGTGCAGCTGGACATTGAGCATGTCAGACTGTGAAAAGTGACTCTGCATCTTTGGAAGTTGACTTTATTCAATCTGAAAGGGAAAATAAGATCTGTATAATTATGTATATATACATATACAATAATAATAATTGCATATTATATTTGGTGAGGGATATAACATTTATATGCATATTCAATTGTCATGGAGAGTTTGTTTCTGTTTTATTATGCTGTTTTTCTATAGCCAGGACTTGTATAGTAATAGATTACATATATATCCAGTATAATATGATTCATATCTGACTCTTTTCCCTGGCCGTTCAGTGGGTGGACCCAGGCCAACAGGGTGGGAGGTGCACATATCTGTTTATAATGAAAATGTCTTGGCTCTTAAAAGTGTGGAGTGAACAAAATACACAAAGGGCAAGAGGTTGAGGTGAATGGGCGACAAGCTGCGGTGGACTAATAAAACGGCGAAGCTGCGAAGCTGTGGATTGCGAGCATCTGGCGCGCGTGCGTGCGTGCGTGCGTGCAGAGGAGCCGACGGACGCTCCGGGAACATGTTTAACCCCAGCAGCTTGGTGAGTAGTAATATGTTGCAGATTTACAAGCACTTTTGATAATATGTTTACAGCCCACTGCTTTTTTAATGCATTGGAACTTAAAGCGAATGTCTTTGTTGGGAAATCTTAACAACTTTTAGCACGTTTAACTTAAAGTGACTTGGGTTCACACAATAAAACTCTTAGCAAGTCGCACACTTAGCAGTGTAAAACTGCTTCTTTAATTTAGGCTACTTGTTATTCACAAAGTACACAAAAAGTAATATATTGACACATACAGTAAATTATGAAACACGTGTAAGTAATAGCAAGCGAAAAAATAAATGCTTATAAGTTTCTGGAATTTTATTGACTTATGGCCAAGTGACTCTCAAATAGTTTAACTTCCTTATACATGCAGCTGCATTAATATTGCGTGATAGAATGAAGTCTCATCTCTGAATGTTTACATGTAACATTAAGTGATTACGTTTAAATATGGCTCATTCCATTTTCAAACGCCCTTCACAAAATGGCTCGAACATCCTCCTCCGTATTTTATGAAGGCAGCAGAACATCGGCAGAAATGAGGACACCTGCAGTAATTCGCCAATCAGACCCAGGTGAGCTCGCGCGGCTGATGGGCGGCTCCGTCCACGTGCGCGCCTCTTAAATCCATTAGCCGGTCAATGACGTTCAGCTGCAAGCGCGAGCCGACGAGCGGAACCTGCCTGCTGTTGACTTGGACCAGTTTGCTAACAGTAACTAAATGCTATTTATCACAAGGGACAATATTAGTGACCATAGTTTGTGATGAACTGCTGCCGCACATGAATTATTTACCCAAAACGATTCCACATCACTATTACTCTGGATTTATTGGCAGTAACATGTGTGAAGAAAAGCGACAGACGGAGGCTGTTTTTACGCAGCTACAACATGGAAATATATATGTGGACACAGTAGGTGTTTGTTTACTACACGGTGACCCGCCACTTTACAACGCCGTAAAGTACAGTATGTGACGTAAAGGCGTTCCACGAGGAGCGCGTGGACGCGCTAATGAGCTCAGATTTGCTTGAAAGGCGTTTGTGTGATGTCCGCAGAGCTCCTCGGGCCCTGACGACCTTTTCGAGGACGACTCCTACTCCCCGTCCTCTCTCTCCTCGTCGTCCTCGTCCTCTGTGCACGCGCTGGTCTCCCTGCAGGGGAAACCCCTGTGCACGTCCTGCGGCCTGGAGATAGTGGACCGGTACCTGCTGAAGGTCAGAACACAGGTTCTGAGCGGTGAATCACAAATGCGTGGCTTGTCTGTGGAACCTCTGTGTGCAGACTACTGTTCAGAGAACATGTTCAATTGTTTCACCTTAACAATACTCTCAACTTTAAATAGGCCTTAGATTTTAACCAACGACCAGAACCTAGGTAATATTGTAATTTCCTAATAAAATGAGCTAAAGCTTTTGTTATTTAAACGTTCTGTGAGTCACTTTATTGATGTTCCAGCTGTACTTTTGATTTACAAAGTAGCTTTTTCGTCATCAGGTCAACAACTTGTGCTGGCACGTGCGCTGTCTGTCGTGCAGTGTGTGTAAAGCGTCACTGGGCCGACACGTAAGCTGCTACATCAAAGATAAACAGGTTTTCTGCAAACTCGACTACTTCAGGTACGTTACAACCAAGTCAGGACAGATGTTATGTATTGGTAGTGAACTGAAGAAATGTAACTGTCTAGAGTTTTTCTTTAATATCAGAGGTTATGTGCCGCTCAAGGCAAGGATGGAGAATACTTTGCTGTTTTTCTGAATTAGTCTAAAAGGGAATAAAAAAGGTTCTTCCTGGAAAAAAAACAGACCAAAGTATGGGCTTCACTCTGTTTGAGGATATTTTTCAAGGCCTGGGGGGTATTGCACAAAAGTAGAATGAAGAAATCTAGTACAAGTTAAACGTCCCGGCTTGGCCTATTCTACAAAACCATCCTGGCTTAGTCCGTCCAACACCAGGCTTGGCTTCTTATCCTCGCCTGTCAGTCTAGTAGAGTAGCAGAAATAAGTGCGCGTTCACAATGTTTTGTAAATATATTACAAGACAAATTGCACAATTCACATTTTGGCAATTTGTGTGCTTTTTTTTTTTTGTTTTCCATACTGCCATATATTCAATTAAGTTTGAGACAATTTGATCAATTTATTTTATAAATATGTCCCTCTTTAAAACAAACATGTGTTGCCAATTAAACTATTAAAATACTGTATTTTATGTTTTTATATTTTATGTTTTTTGTATGTGTGAATTGTGGGGTTTTTCGTTGTGTAAGGTCTTAAACCCTGTAAAGTGCCTTGAGATAACTTTTGTGAATTGATGGTATAAAATAAATAAAACTAAATTGAATTGAAACCTTCTGTGATTTGAAATGGACACACGTCTTTTAAACCTTTTCCAGGAGCTATGGGACCCGTTGTGCTCGCTGTGGGCGTAACATCCACTCCACTGACTGGGTGCGTCGCGCTCGAGGCAGCACCTTCCACTTGGCCTGTTTCTCATGTAGCTCTTGTAAGAGGCAGCTGTCCACTGGAGAGGAATGTGGAATACTGGAGAACAGGGTCTTCTGTCGGCCGCACTATGACATCTTGATGGACAATATCAAACGTGTCAAAGACAATGGTGAGTACCCCACATGTCAGAGGTCCTGGAAAAATGACTAGGTGACAAAGGTCTGCTTGACTGGCTGAGGGAAAAAAATGTATACCGCGTTTGATGAAGGGTCAGTGAAATTATCTTTCTACCATTTAACTGCAGTATCCATTCAAACAGATTACCCTGGAGGTGCAGAGAGCTGGAATTGGAATAATCATGTTTTTGTAGGTTTTCAGGGGTAAAGCCCTGTTTTTTTTTTTTTTAGGCTGCACTGATTTACAGTATGGCACAAGAAAAAATACCACTGGCACATTTATGAAACTAAAGGATTTATGACAACAAAGCAGCATTTAATCTGTGGTTTAAGATCTGTTGATTTTTAACACTTTGTTTAGCCTTGTTTTGCATTGTTATCTCTACTAACGTTAGTTTACTTAATCTCTAATTGGAAAAAATACATTTTATTTGAAGCAAAAATTCACAACAGAAGTCATCTGTAGGAACTTGGCAATGTAAAGTTTAAGCCATGAAGACAACCTAGAAATAAACTCCCTGCAATGGAAAACCCCAGCAGATCCAGTCTCAAGGTGGATAACAGGCTGCAAACAAAACACAAGCATGTTGGTTGGGCCAGCAACTGGTTCCTGCAAAATCCAAGACTGGCAGATGATCTCTCGCTAATTTCTGACAGAACAGTGTTTTTTCTTTTGAAAGTGCTGACCAAATAAATATGTTCTGTTACTTGGTTTTTAAGAAGAACCAAAAGCAGAGGAGGAAGAGGTGGCAGACAAAGATGACCCCGGCACAACATCTAGACCTGCTAAAAGGGCCAGGACCAGCTTTACAGTTGATCAGTTACAGGTACTGTACGGTGGAGGTGTGAGCTTCCTACTACTGCCATCAGTTAGTTGAAGTTTTTTTTGCATATACATTTGTATAAGCTGTAAAGAATAGAGGTCATAGAAGAAGAGTAAATACATTTTTTTTTCCCCATGGTGTAATGTTTTGTTAGTGGCTGGTGCCATCTGGCCTACATATTCAAAGGTGTTTGTGCCCTCTAGTGGGGCTGACGGGTGTGTCGAATGTGTGTGAAAGCAGAAAGAGGTTTGAGCCAAAAGTCTCCTTGACAAACCATATTGAACCTGACTAATTTGTAAAAATGTCCAGGTCTGTCATTTCTACCATTTTTTATTTTTTTTTCTTTGTAGGTAATGCAAACTCAGTTTGCTAAAGATAACAACCCAGATGCCCAGACTCTGCAAAAACTGTCAGAGAGGACTGGTCTCAGCCGCAGGGTAATTCAGGTAACGCAGCTAATTAACAGACTTTGAGTGCTAAATGGAATTGGATGGTTTAGAATTAATAGTCACAATAAAATTAGTTAGTTCTCTTAAAACTGCCCAGAAGTAAAAACTGATTTTTGTCATTCCTCACTTAGTTGTGTAATATAGTAAACACTGTAACATTAACCTTACTAGACTTCAAATGCTTTTAAAGACGTAAAGTAATTTTCAATCAGTGCTTTCATGAAGCTGTTTCATCACTATAAAGTCTTTGATTATACAGTAATGTAAGAGAAGCAAAGTGCAGTGGAGGATCAGATGTCATGCAAGCGTCTCTTTTTTTCAGGTCTGGTTTCAGAACTGCCGAGCTCGTCAAAAGAAACACATTAACCCAAATCCTGCTTCCTCTTTGACGTCGCTTGGTCCTGGTCATCTGACGCCACCTTTGATGGAGGATCTGCAATACACAGCCTACATTTCCCAAGATCCACCGCTTCTCACTACACTGACTTATATGGATGGTAAGAAAATCATCACCAAACCATGTTGTCTTCCTGTCTAACCACTGCAAGTATTTTATAGTGAACAGTACTTCACACAATAGCTACTTGACTCATAGGTGATTTTGTTTGTTTTCCTCTTTTTGGAAACTTTCCCTAGTTCAACCTCCAGGCCCACTTTTGCTGCAACCAATCATTTCCAATACAATGACCCAACTGCCAGTTAGTAACATCTGATGACTGGATGAGTGACAGGACAATGAAGAGAAACATGTTAATTCGTATCATAAATTATATGGTTAGTACAGTTAGTTCACTGTGACCTGAGAGAAAATGCTCTTTCACAAATCACTGAATTGGTGTAATTAAACTTCAAGGTATGAGAATAATTTGAAATTGTGAAATATATTTGTAAGATGCTTTTGTTTTTTAATGTTTTTTGTATTTATTTTGGATGTATGAAATATGGCACTTTGTTTACTTAACTTTAAACTACATATTTGGTTTTGATATATAAAAGTGAATAAGATGTATATTGACTACTTGGAAATTTAAGGTGGCTGTTTATTTTCATTTTTGTATCATCAATGGAAACATGTACAATGTATGTGTTGTACATTAAACAAAAAGTAACTACGTTTGTCCTGGATTTTATTTTTGGAGTTACTTCCACATCTAAGTTTAGATGTTTGTTTAATTGGTGTTTTAAATATCAAACATGTGAAATTATAGTTGGAAAATGCAGTATTCCTTGTGGAAATACTCAAACAAAGTATGTGTGTGGCTGATGCAGCCAACAACACTGTTCAGAAATTGTGTTGTGTGAGAATTAGTTTTGCTACAATAGTTAAGCAGAGTGCGCCATGAGTTCAATATTCATAGACAAAGAAATCTTATGGCGGTGGGTTAGAAGAAGTCTTATCTTATTTAGAAGACTTTCACAAATTAAACCAGTTTTACTGGACCGTATACTGTGAAAGAATTACATTTTCCTTTTGTTTCGTGCTATAAAATAAATGTTTCTGTTTTCATAAACTAGTATTTAGTCAATGTGCTGAAAAAAGGAGTGAAGACAGGGATAACACAGAAACTACAAATTTAAGGTATTTATGGTGTCCGTACAAGACTACAATGTTTTGCCATAACATATATTGACTATGATTATTTGGATGTGGCATTGTAAATCCTAATAACTACACACTTGTCTATATGGACCAAAACATCTTCTTAAAGTAGAGGGACTTTTTTTAACTGCATAGTAAGAGACTCCTGACAGACCAAACATCTTCCTCAGCTCTATAGTGAAATAATTAATATAACTGGAATCCTAAACATCAGACACTGATGTGTGATTTCATGTTTGGCGTAATAGTAGAACGCACAGATTTGTTTGTCATAAATCCTGTAGTTTCATAAATGAATGCCTTTACTTTGGTCAACAGAATTTGCGCAAGCCTACACTTTATTTTGAAAACAACTTCCGGTTACACCGGACATGACGCCTTGTACTTGGCATGCGCACATTCCCAAAGAAGAAAAGTAGCAGTGTTTAGCGAACGGGATTAAATTGTAAACATTAGCAACTGTGGGATTTCACTGTGCTGTTGGGATGGAAATATAAGGTAAGCAGCATGTGAACTCTGTCAACGTTTTTTCCGGTAGTAGTCGTTGTTACCGTTGACACATTAAACAGCACTATTTATACTGAGCAGTTGGTGGTTTGGTGTTTGACCAGATGCTCAGATACACCGTCAGCGGCCATAAATGTCTGAGCTTGCTAACTTTTGAACCCCTTAAGAAAATGTATTCAGAATGCGTTTGTGTCCACTTACGTTAATCCTATGTTTAGTGATTGGATTTGCCTGTAGATTTCGCACAGAGCTAACGATAGCGTAACGCGTCAACGCCACTCTTGTGTCCGGTGTCCTGGGTAATACTCTGGCTTTAGGGCTAACTAGTTAGCCTTCTTAGCTAGGTTGACAGTTCTAGTGGCAGAGTTACAGTAGACGTGTATCCTCTTTACCTACACGCCAATGAACCCATGTTTATACTACATTTAAGTAACTTTGGTTAGCGTTATTAGCTGAAATTGCTATTAACAAACTATTTAGTTAGCACATCTAGGCTGCTTGTCAGCTAATCTATGCATATGTAGGATACAGGGAAGCAATCATTCAAACATTTAATGTTGTGATATGACTAGTTTTGACTAAGTAATAGAGTAAGTGATGTGTGCACGTCCGAACCACTTTCTAATTCTGTGCACGAGTTTTGAATGAGTCTGGTGGCTCATGCGGTGCTTATGAAGGATGTCCTGTACAGCTGAAGAGACCTACTGTAGGGGTTTGTTCTGCCATCCTCGTCTTCTAAAGCATCACAGATAAAGATACATACAATCTTAGTGTTTGATGAGGTTTTGTAAAACCTTATTTAAATCAAAAGCTGGGATTTGTCAATGAGTATTTATAATATCCATTTCAAGATGATTGTGCTTATCTTTACCATTGTTTACCATGTGATGGGGAATAACTGTATCAAGGTTAGTCTGTGATGTGGCTCCAGCTTTCAGCTCCCACCTATCTGTTGAACAGCTAATTTTCCCAAGCTAAAAACCATATTAAGTGTCATATGTTTAGTCCTTTTAATAATAAATAGCGGGCTGATTATAGCTGGCGGTTTGGATTACAAAACGACAGAGGAAAAGGTTCCAGGTAACCCATTAACACTCAAACGGTGCATCTACTGTAAAGGATGTCATCTAGTCATTCTTTTAATGTACCCAAATACAATTAACCCAGTATAATTGTCTTTCTACCCTTTCTAATTTTTCTTTTAGGCTATGGTTAATGGGTATGTTGTATAGAGGCGTATTATATTACTATGCTCACACACATAATGGTTGAAATGAAAAGCAGAATGTTTCCCACAACACAGAGTTGGAGGCACTCATGACACAGTGGTAATAAATATGCATCAGTGACAAGACCTTGCAGAGGAATAAAAGGTGGTGACTTAGCTTGAGCAAATAGTAAATTGTCAAACCTTTAAAAGAAGCATTACATACATCAGATTCAGTAAGTGGCAGGGCAAGGGTGCGGCACAAACTACAACAAAGAAAAGCTGTTTTAGCTGATGTGCAGAGTCTGAACTGAGTCTTATTTGTTTTATAGGTTAACCTCTGAGTTTGGGATCAAACTTTGTTCTTCGGTACATGGATGTAAAGCCAATGCGCAGGTAGGTCAAGTATTCATGTATAGGGAAATGAAGAAATTCTGTGTTACTGTAGTGTAATTTCATGACTACTTAGATTCATTATACATGGTTGTGTGTTTGTTATGTGTGTTTGTGATTGTGATGCCATTAAGAATGCTGGACCATTTGATAATTATAATGAATTGTATGAGCAATGAGATATCTATAAAAGGGTGTCCAGCTGCCCCACCAGCACCTTTTGGTATATGTGTAACCTGAATGATTAAGAACAGAAAGTTCATGATCAGTAAATCTTCATCAACTACATACTATCCGTAGCTGGGAAAAGCCTTCAAACAGTAGTGAACTGTTCCAAGTGTCAAACCTTCTCAATCAACCAGGAAATTTCAGGATCTAAGAAGACCTTCAAAGTACCTGCAAACCTTACAGTTCCATATAAGATAGACACTGGGTTGAAAGGTCACCTACCAGATGGTGGGAGTATGCAACAAATTGCTAACCCAGATCAGCATTAGACATTGACTTTACTCACCGATCAAGGCTCAAAGCTTAGAGGTGGCATCATTGTATTTAATGTTGCAATGATGCTGTGACGCTTCATATCTAACATGATTAGCCATAACTGAGGGAACTGTGATTTGTGCTCCCTACCAGATCACACCTGGTTTACTGTATGCAGCAAGACAGCTGGTGTCATTACTAGTGTCTTTTGCTCTTTGTATGTCTGAAATTTACATGTTTTTCATGTTGCCTTTGATTTATATTAGAGATAAAAAAGAGTTTGGTATTCGATACGCGACAGGATGTGGGTTTAACATTTATTCTATGCACAGGACGTAGTCAGTGTATCTTTTTTACAGACTTGGCGTGGCAGCTCAAAATAGGTGCCCTGCTCCTTTAACAGGACACCGGTGTTGTATGACGGTCATAGGGCATGTCCAAATTCAGCACTCTGCACAACCCCCATGCTACATTTGCTTCTTGCTGGCAACAGGTGTTGATCCAGACATGTAGAGTTGAAAGTACAGTAAACCCTTGAAAAAACCAAGCAGCAGCAGCAGAATTAGCTTTTCATAAGGTTATTGTTATTTACAGATGAGCTGTACCCTGTATATGATTTGTCTTATGATATGAGTTGTGCAGTATTAGCATTAAACCGTCTTTGGATGTATCTTATTTATGTATGTGCGGCTTTAAAAAGGAGCAGTAGACTGTAATATGAAGTTTATTTATTGAATAATTGCATTATAATTCACCTGGTTACTATTAAGGGCCACCAGCGCACGCCAAGACACTACTGGAATGGACATCACCAGCCGCTGTACTCTGGGGGACCCCAACAAGCTCCCTGAAGGGGTCCCCCAGCCTGCACGCATGCCCTACATCTCAGACAAACACCCGCGGCAGACCCTGGAGGTGATCAACCTGCTGAGGAAACACCGCGAGCTGTGTGACGTGGTGCTGGTGGTGGGTGCCAAGAAGATTTATGCTCATCGTGTGATCCTGTCCGCGTGCAGCCCCTATTTCAGGTACCCAGACACAACATGCCCCTCTCAGGTTTTCGGTTAGAACAAAATAAATCTACTGGACAGTGAACGCCAAGGTCCGTATTCAGGTGGTGACCGCTGGCTGTGATGATTAATTAGCCTATCATTTACAGGGCGATGTTCACGGGGGAGCTGGCAGAAAGCCGGCAGACTGAGGTGGTTATTCGCGACATCGATGAGCGAGCCATGGAGCTGCTCATTGATTTTGCCTACACCTCACAGGTAACAACAGTGAAATGTTGGCATGTTTACTAAAACTATCACGTTGGTACAGAAGTGATACTAGAGGCTAAGAGAGACATAATTGCCTGTTCTCCAGCAGAACCCACTGAACTAGTTGATCTGCTTGACTTTAGTTGCTGATGTGCAAACTCTATCAGTCTGCTATGTCCGTGAAAGATTTAACGAGGCATCTTGATTATATGATCACTGTTGTGCTCAGTAAATCATCACTCAGATTATTCAAGGTTTACTGCACGGTTGAAATCTTTTTTATTCTTTTGTCTTATGCTACTTTATTTATTTATTGTTTGAATGCAGACATGCTGATGAATTACACTTTTTATAGGTTCAAAAGCCTGATCCAAAATGTATCCATGGAAAACATGAGTCATACACCATATGAATTTAAATTTATAAATTTAGAGAGACCTCAAGTAATTACACCTAATCGGCCAATCTGATCTAATCTACGAAATAATTTTAAAGGTATAGATATTTTTTATGAATATTTGAAGGCTCTGCATCAGGTCAGGTTTTAGGATTCACAGGCCTTATTCTCTCTCTTTCCTCGAACATGCCTGACGCTGAGTTTTCACCTGCCCATTTTCCTGAGGCCATGCCTGCAGGCGTGTGTCTGAGATGGGAGAGACTGTGCAAATCAGCAGTTGCTCAATACGTTGCCTGTAGATGCATGTTAACATTATATGAAGGCTTTGTCATGTTCTGCGCTTTCTGTCTCCAGGTGACTGTAGAGGAGGGGAACGTTCAGACGCTGCTCCCTGCAGCCTGCCTTCTCCAGCTGGCTGAGATCCAGGAGGCCTGCTGCGAGTTTCTCAAGAGGCAGCTGGATCCTTCCAACTGTCTGGGCATCAGAGCCTTTGCCGACACACACTCGTGCCGAGAGCTGCTCCGCATTGCAGACAAGTTCACCCAACACAATTTTCAAGAGGTAAGAACACAGATGTAAATGAAAATGACTTTCCACAGTCCCTTAAACCTCTCAAGTCATTAAATGATTTACACTAAATTCGGTGGATCCATAATTTCAATGCAAAGAAATAGGTACCATAGGACAAAGTTTAAAATGAAGTAGCGTGCACGGTTAGATCTGAAAGCACTTAGTTTCGTGTCACTGGAAACATTAGATGTTATTATAGGTTCTTGCGTCTACCCTGATAAATGAAATATCAGAAACACCCTGAAAAATACTAGTTTAAGTTAAAATTAAAGCCTAGTGGAGTCAAGCACAGCTGCCTTTGGCTTTTGTAAAAAAAAAAAATGCAAATGCAACACTACTGCAGCATCAGTAATCGGATAGTGGACATAGATGGGAAACCACCTAAAGGGCCCAAGTTTAGTCTGGGCTGAAGTGTCCGATGAGCTTTAACTTACCGGTAAATCTTTAATTGGGTAAAGTCTAAACAAGGATAGAAACTAGACTTGGCATAGACTAACTTTGTTTTATCTGTCTGTGTTGAATTTTCTAAGTATTTACACCTGGTGCCTCATAAAGAGTAGTGTGATAATGAACAGAAAGCCTTTTCGGTATCAAAGGAGCTTGTGTGACAAGTTGTTATACAGCAGTAAAATGTGACCTTTTGTTTTGGTCTGACAAAAGAAACCGTCCAGATCTTGACTGAGTTTCCAAGAACACTGATCAGCCCTGCTGCACCTCATTTGATGCTGCCAGAAGAATGCGCTTTTGTAATTGAATGCTAATTGAATAACTATTTCTACCAGTGTGAGTGCAACACAGTAGACAATGAGCAGAATAATTTTTACACAAAGTATTTTACTGAAAACTAGTTCCTCAATAACTCAAGTCCTCATGGCTAAAATATTGTACGTCGGTCTTGCAGTAACCTCTGGAATAGGAACAATCGCAGTCTCAATGGGTTAAACAGCTCGATCTAGTGGACAGTGTTGATCATTACACCTTTAAAATACATTTACTAATGACACGGAGGTGTTTTAAGTGCTGTGTGAAATAGGGTAAGTTGTTGTTTAATCCGTGTTGTGTGACAGGTGATGGAAAGTGAAGAGTTCATGCTGCTGCCTGCCAACCAGCTGATTGACATCATTTCTAGCGATGAGCTCAACGTGCGGAGTGAGGAGCAGGTTTTCAACGCTGTGATGGCCTGGGTGAAGTACAGCATCCAGGAACGCAGGCCGCAGCTTCCCCAGGTCTGTCCATGATTTCTCAGTTAATCCGCTCTACTAAAGGTGAACTAAGGGACTGAAGTGGCTTCATTGATCACGTGTTACAGGTCTTGCAGCACGTCCGCCTGCCGCTGCTGAGCCCCAAGTTCCTGGTGGGCACCGTGGGTTCAGATCCTCTCATCAAGAGTGATGAGGAGTGCAGGTGTGTGTGTGTGTGTGTGTGTGTGTGTGTGTGTGTGTGTGTGTGTGTGTGTGTGTGTGTGTGTGTGTGTGTGTGTGTGTGTGTGTGTGTGTGTGTGTGTGTGTGTGTGTGTGTGTGTGTGTGTGTGTGTGTGTGTGTGTGTGACTGAGTGACTGAGTGAAAGCAATGTCAGCCTGCATAATGCTCCTGGTGGAGAATATGTTGCTTAAATTCAAATTCCCAGTTTCCCTGTGTTGCTCCAAACTGTTATGGTTGAAGCGTGGAGTGAAGGCATCAGTGCACTGTAGAGGCAACATGTGAGCTTGTTTGTGATGTTCCAGGGACCTGGTTGATGAAGCCAAGAATTACCTGCTGCTGCCACAGGAGAGACCCCTGATGCAGGGCCCTAGAACGCGGCCAAGGAAACCCATACGCTGTGGAGAGGTGCTCTTTGCAGGTCAGTACCATCAAACACTACAAATAAAACCCAGAAGTGTGTGAGTAACCTGTAACCTCCATATGTAGCCAACCTGCCAGGGGGAAAGACTGTGAATATTATTTGTCCCCTCCCATCCTGCTTCTTTGCCCTGTAGTTGGGGGCTGGTGCAGCGGAGATGCCATTTCCAGTGTGGAGCGTTACGATCCCCAGACCAACGAGTGGAGGATGGTGGCCTCCATGAGTAAGCGGCGATGTGGCGTAGGCGTCAGCGTTCTGGACGACCTGCTTTATGCTGTGGGGGGTCACGATGGTTCGTCGTATCTAAACTCCGTGGAAAGGTGTGCAATGGTTGAGTTTTTGTCTTCAGTGTCTCCCTTCAGTTCTACTGCTGACATTTTTAAGCGTTTGCCTGCTTCAGATATGACCCTAAGACCAACCAGTGGAGCAGCGACGTGGCTCCTACAAGCACGTGTCGAACCAGTGTGGGCGTGGCCGTCCTCGGTGGTTACCTGTATGCGGTGGGAGGACAAGATGGGGTCTCCTGTCTCAACATTGTGGAAAGGTAGCAGGGAGCATGCATTCATTCATTCATTTATTTTACTGCCTATGATGTAGCAGTGTTCATCATGCAGATGTCACATTCAGATTATTAGAAATACCTACATAACAATGGTTACAATCTCTATGTCCTTCAGATATGATCCGAAGGAGAACAAATGGACCCGTGTGGCCTCCATGAGCACCAGGCGACTCGGTGTAGCTGTGGCTGTGCTGGGCGGTTTCCTGTATGCTGTTGGAGGATCTGATGGGACGTCACCATTAAATACAGGTAAATATTGAGCTGTGACAATAATGACTCGGCTAAAATAAACACAGTTATAGGATTTAAAGCTCTTCAGTTGTTAATATTCTTGTCTTTGTGGTTCTTTCTTTGCGCAGTGGAGCGCTACAACCCTCAGGAGAACCGCTGGCACACCGTCTCTCCAATGGGGACCAGGAGGAAGCACCTCGGCTGCGCCGTCTACCAGGACATGATTTACTCAGTCGGAGGAAGAGACGACACCACCGAGCTGAGCAGTGCCGAGCGCTACAACCCCAGGACCAACCAGTGGTCTCCTGTAGTAGCCATGACGTCCAGGCGCAGCGGGGTGAGTGGGCAGCCATCAGCTGCTGCTGCTGCTGCTGCTAAGCCTATATTTAACAACGATTTCATTTAATTTGTGAGATAGAACTTCTGTTTGAGACTGAAGACTGCTGTGTCTGCAGGTGGGCTTGGCCGTTGTCAACGGTCAGCTGATGGCTGTAGGAGGCTTTGACGGGACGACGTATCTCAAAACTATAGAGGTTTATGACCCTGATGCCAACACATGGAGGTAGGGGACACATCTGAAGACAAACAGACCTGTTCAGTTTGTCTCATCTTTAACTGTTAACAACTTATCTCCTTTCTTTGGGAAACTTTGATGCTTGACACAAATTTACAATATTTGACATGGGACAGATTGTCAGATTTAATAGAAGTACTTTCATGTCTTGTATGCCCTGTATTCCATATATAAGACAGGTTAATGACATGAATGATAATATTATGGGTTTCTGAACCCGTCTTGACTTTGCAATGTGTTTCCTGTCCAGGTTGTATGGAGGAATGAACTACCGCCGGCTAGGTGGCGGGGTGGGTGTCATTAAAATGACTCACTGTGAATCTCACATATGGTAACCGCTCCCTTCCACCCAGACACACTTCCCAGCATGTCGCGATGGATGAGTCCCGTGCCTCTGAAAGGACACTGTTAATTCATGCGAGAGGATCAGAGAAAACGGTGGGGGAGTTGAAGCAGAGATGGACAGAGGAACAAAGCGTTGAACTCTACTTTATTCCCGACGCCCACTCCAAGGTCATTAACTTAGACACAGTGGTTGTCTTCATCTCCTCACCATAGTCATCATGAAGTGCACTGAGAGGAGAAGTACCATTCATCTTCCAGAGAAGCGTGGGGAGCGTGAACTCCTCCTCTACAACTCTTGGTCTTGGACATTTAAATGGAATGAAACTAAATGTTGATTTTTGCTACTGGAGGTGATGATCTTTTCATTTATTTATTTTTTATTTACCCTTTGTTTTACCAGAATCTTTTGTTAGGAAGTCTAATATCAGGAGTGACCTGGATGAAAAACCACACAAACTGAAACATCACTCCTTCAATGAATGTACCATAAAACTGAAAATAACACAATAACTTGGTGTAACTGTAAAATCGTAGCGTTGGCAGGTGAACTGTGATTAACGGGGTCGTGACTGTAGGAAGCATTTAGTGAAGTTTTAGCTTTCTCTAGAAGGAGCTGCACATGCAAATACCTTTTTTTGTCATTGCTCTGTTTGAAGGTTCAGCAAAAACCAGACTAAGGTCTCTGTGAAAGGCTTCTGATCAAATACACACCCGAATGTGTTTGTCTGAAAACTGTGAGAGTTGTCCAGCTGGAAACACACAGAGCACAATGTAAGGAAGCATCAAAGACCAACATGCAGCAGAGGCAGCTCTCGTTTATCTTCACAATAAAAGAAAAGATCGTTTTTTTATGTTTGAGCTTCTTCATAGATTTCACTCTGCCTCCATATCAACCGGTAATTTTTGAAACACCATAGGCACCACCTGGAGCTCAGAAAAAAAAGGATTGGAACAGCACTTCATAAAAGTGTTATTCCCCTTGAACATTACAACCACAAACATAAATCTGTTTCATTTTAGGTGAATGGCAAGCACAAATTGGAAGAAGAGTGATAAATAATTTTCAATTTTTTTTAAAGATTGTTATTTTTTCATATTTTAAGAAATGTATCAACCCAATAAAATGCAACATTTGTGGTTGTAATCTGACAAAATGGGGAACAGTTAAAGTCTGATGAAGGCCCTTTATATACTGTAAAGGGTGAAATAAAGTCTGGTTTATTTTGAGCTGATGTAATGTTGTAGGTGTTCCATGTCGCCCCGTGAAGTCTTTCAGCAGTTTGGGTTTATCCACACTTATCTGTGAATGTATGTCTGCAGTAAGTGTCTAAAAGCTTGACTCCAACCTTGACTGGTTAGAGAAGCCCAACGTCGTTTATCATGGGGTTTCACTTGGGCTTTCATTACACAACCTGTAATTATCCGTCAATGTCATTTGTCACAGTTAATTAAAAAGAATTTTGGGGATTTTTGTCCTTGTTCTCTAATCATCATTGGGTCAGTTGAGATTATTAAAAGGAATAAGTTCAAGAGAGTCAATACACAGAGTACACAAAGTCTCTTATATTATATATCCTGATGCTAAAAACTGAGTGCAAACATTTAAAAACCTTTTGACTCCATGTTTAAATACACAACATCAGTATTTAATTTTACATGGCCACACCCAGACAGACACAGCTGATGACTCAGGCCTGTCCCTAATGGAGACACCCAGCCAACACAAAAATCACGACGGCATCGTTGTCCAGTCTGGTTTGGCGTGGACTTTGGTCTCAGGTGAAACAGAGCAGGAGACTTTTAATAAGACACATTAACAGAGAGGAACAACTTTATATATTTAGTACTGAAACCTGTCTGTTGTCATGGTTCAGCAGTGATGCCTGACTGTTGCCATAGTAACCGACCTCTGTGAGGGAAATAATACACCAGGGGTATTCAACTAAAATTTACAGAGGCAAATATTTTGGAAGCAAAGGCCCAGAAAATTCTAATGTCTAACTATTTACTGCGATATATTTTTAGGTAGCCTGCATGTAATTAATACTTCACTGTCAAATCAAATTAATCAGTACAATTCAGAAACCTTTTGATAAATTTATTGTTATGTAACATCTAACTCACCATATATGTACAATGTTATCTAATCTATGGTATAAAAGCGGGGCTGCTTTTTAAAAAAAAGCAAGAATACAACTGTTTTGTTAAATAAAACAGTGAAAATATACAACTTTGAAGAAATAAAATATAGGAACAACAAAAAAGCTTCCTTTACATCTTGACTCAAAAGTCAAGTTTAACAGGTTAAAAAAAACATATACTGTAACAATTGAACAGTTTTAGAGGCTCTTCTTCTTTCCACTTTGTTGCTCTATGAGAAAATGGAGCTCTAGCTTGTCCTACTAGAATTCTAAACCTGGGCTTGAATGAAATCATTCTCACACATGTGGAGGTGTTTATACCTTATGACGATAGTGGAGAAAGCTGCTTCGCAGTTGTGTGGAGCCAAACATGGTTAAGATGTACAGGGCTACTTTCAATAGATCTGGGAAAGCTGCCTCTCCCTCTCTCCTCTCTGTATCTATTTGCTGGCTACACGTAACTGTTATCGCCGTCTTTATTAATTCTCTTGCAACCTCAAACTTTCTGTCACATGCCAGTACTGAGTCGCAAACTTTACTTTATAATTAGGTGCCCTCTAAATCAGTCATTCTTTACCATGGGGCTGTGGCCCGACTTGGGCCCCAAGGAGCAGGTGGAGGGCCGCAAAAAAGTCAGCTCTGCGATTGTGAGGTGTGATGAGATGTGAGCCAGTTGTTAACACGCTCCATTAAGTAGCAGCAGAAGAAGAAGTCAGCCGCAAACGCTTGACTGAAGATGGACAAGTTTTAAAAGGAACAAATAAAGGTGAAGGAGATGCCGACCTCTGGGTTCAAAGGCTAAGTTTGTGTGCAAATACAAACCTGACTTTATAAAGTTTGGCTTTGTGAGCGGAGGTATTGAGGCAGAGACCAGAGCCCAGTGTGTTGATTGTGGTCTAACGCTATCCAACGAAGCATTGAAGCGTGGAGGCTACAATGAGAGCGAGCCTTTCCCCCGTTCCACCCAGACTGGATCAGATCGTGTCTGAGCGGCAGCCCACGTGTCTCATGAAGTGGGACACTTAATATAATGAGAGTTGCTTTGTTGTGATTACTGTTACTGTTAATTTGTCACAAATAAGGAGAGTAAGATCTAGTCTGTTAAATCTAATAGCAGGTTCAGTGTTAATCCAATGTTTTCAATTGCACTTTATTCTAATTTCCTTTTAATTCATTTGATGTTTTTTTAATTATTTTACATGTATTTATTTCATTACTGCAGAATTTTATTCATCAGAATTTCTCTAGTTTTTAAAAAATATGTATGTTTGAAATTAATAGTAATAAAATACAATGTATGTGCAGATTTACATACAAAATCAATGCTTTGGAGATGATAATGGTGTATCATATTCATAAGGTTTTAGCTTGTTAAACTTGGTAAAAAATTATGATTTGGATCAGCTGAAATAAAAGTCTTTATGTTTTAATGGGCCCCGGGCCACGTACTGGAAAATCTGGGCGCTGAGGTCAAAAAGGTCAAGAACCCCTGCTCTAGATTATTTAAAATGATGTTTGACCTGTAGCTCAGGGTCTGTATGGGACAGATTCTGGGTCCGGATCCAGATCGCGGTCCGCCTGTTAGTGACCACTGTAATACACAACATTAGTTTCATCCAAATCCTTAGTTTGACTAAACAAAATGTGTTTCATATTTTATGTTGTACAGTAGATATTTGTATATTAATTTAAGTTTTTTTGATTGTGTTTTCTTTTATAGAGAGAAAGTAGGAATATCTGTAACCAAGTTCAAGTCTAAGGTCAAAGGTCATTACAATGTGATTGACTTTTATATGGGACACCAGTTTACGTTATTTACCTGTTAGCGTGCACTTTCAGCAACAGAGTGACTATGTTAACTGGTGACCGACTTCCGGTGAGTTGTTTTACCTGTGTGACATCGTGTTAGCTGTCCCTGTCAATGCCTTGGTTTACGTTACCTATCTGTTAGAGCGTGAACTCTCCGCGACAGAGTGATCTATGGACGGAGCGTAGCGTTTAACTTGTGTTTTGTGTCGTGTTTTTTGTGAATGAACATGCGCGTCTTGTCCTTTACGAATTTACCTGTTACCTGTTGGCAGGCGCTGTCAGCGCCTAAGTAAATTGTGCGTGTATCACGGCTCGGCGGGCGCGAGCAGGAGTGAAGGACCCAAATGCACAGCTCAAGAGACAGGACTTGAGGCAAACAAGGTTTAATGGTGTAAACCAAACAGCAGGCAAAAACGTGGTCAAGCCGGCAGACGTCAAAACCGGTAATCCAAAAATCTAGCAGAGGTACAGGCAGGGACAAGGCCAAGGCACGATCAAGGTACAGGCACGAGTCAAAAACCATGGACTTACTAGAATCGCTGGAAGGCTGACAAACAGGGTGCTTGAACAAACAGGGTGCTTGAACGAACAATCTGGCAGAGAACAAAGGAACATGCTGGTGGCTATATATACTGGCCCCATATGCTGGTGTCATTATACCTAATGGGAAATTAACCACAGCTGGGAGATCACATGACTGGAAAGCAAAGGTAAACTAAGCATGGCAAGACAGAACTGGAAGTGTAGAAAAATAAAACAGGAAATGAACATGACAGCACAAAACAACACAGGAACAGTCCAGGTTTATGACAGGAACCCCCCCACCCCACCCCAAGGGCAGATTCCAGACTCCCAAACACGGCACAAAGTCCAAGCAGGGTGGGCGGAGGGAGGACTGGTGGCGGGCAAAAATCAAACACAGCATGAGTCCGAGAAATCTACACCACCAGCAAGAACAGCCATAGGAGAATCTATAACAGGGAACACACCAAATCCAAGAGTCCAAATACTCCCTTAAGGAGGTGAGGAGAGTTCCTGCCCACCAGCGGCTGAGACAGAATGGCACTCTTAGTGCCCAAGAGCGGAAATAGAGTCCAAGGAGGAGGACAGACGAGGCGCCAGAGCCAGAACCAGAGACGAAGAGAGACAAGGCGCCGGGGAAGAACCAGAGACGAAGAGAGACAAGGCCCCAGGGAAGAACCAGAGACGAAGAGAGACAAGGCGCCGGGGAAGAACCAGAGACAATCCCAGATGTGAAGCGTGGCAGACAGAATGGCACTCTTAGTGCCCAAGAGCGGAAATAGAGTCCAAGGAGGAGGACAGACGAGGCGCCAGAGCCAGAACCAGAGACGAAGAGAGACAAGGCGCCGGGGAAGAACCAGAGACAATCCCAGATGTGAAGCGTGGCAGACGTGGTCGGTGTCGGACCATCAGGCACCGAGGCAGGCGTGGCCGGGACCGGGCCACCAGGAGCTGAGGCAAACGTGGTTCCTGGACCACCAGGAACTGAGGTGGAGGTGGCAGTCAGGTAAGATATGACACCACTGAAGATTGTCACCTGGAATGTACGTGGAATCAATAAGAAGGAGAAACGATTTAAAATATTTAATCATTTGGAAACCCTACAAGCAGACATTGTTTTACTACAGGAAACTCATATTCCCAAAATTATAAATTACACTCTGGCATCAGCAGAGTTCCCACATGCTTACTTAGCCGGTTACAATTCTAAACAAAGAGGGGTCGCCATCCTGATAAATAAAAAGATTAACTTTACTCATAACGATACCATTGTAGATCCAGAAGGGAGAAATATAATCATTGATATCTTGATAGGAAACATTGAATATTGCATAGCTAATGTGTATGTCCCAAATGTTGACGACCCCTCTTTCTTTCACAGCTTCTTCACATGTCTGCTCACTCTGGTTCCAAACTTATAGTAGGAGGGGACTTTAATTTAGTATTTAACCCAGAGTTGGACAGGCTAAGCAAAGCTGTGAGCAACAGGAACTGGCAATCAGTACAGACCTTAAAACAGTACATGGATGACTTCGGTCTCTGTGACACATGGCGTTCTCTTCATCCTACATCCAGGGAATATACCTTTTTCTCACCAGTTCACCACTCTCACTCCCGTATAGATTATATTTTAGTAAATAACTCAGTCTTACAAGATGTCTCTGACACCAATATTCACTCTATCACAATCAGCGATCATGCACCAATGTCCATTTCGTTGATTAAGACAGCCACACCATCAACCAGGAATTGGAGGTTTAATACATCATTACTCAATGATCAAGACTTCATCAGTTATGTCAGGAGAGAATGGAAAACCTTTATAGAAATCAACGATACACCGGAAATCTCACCCTGTGTTCTTTGGGAGACTGGGAAGGCAGTTATGCGCGGTAGAATTATTTCATATTCATCACACAAGAAAAAAAAGGACATGTTACTTGAATTAGAATTAGAGCAAAAAATAAAATCTCTAGAGATTAAATATGCAGCCTCTCCAACCAATGATGTCCTAGAAGACCTAAAGAATCTAAAGCTGAAATTAAATAATATAATTGATTGCAAAACTCAGTTTCAGATAGACCAATTACGCTGGGAGAACTTTGACCATGCTAACAAATGTGGTAAATTTCTAGCTAACCAATTAAAAAATAATAAAAAGAAACAAATCATCCATTCAATAACTAATAAGGAAGGCAACATTACTCGTGATCCCCATGAAATAAATGATACCTTTAAAAACTTTTACCAAGAGTTATATACGTCCCAAATAGATCCATCCACCTCAGCCATAGAGGCGTTTCTGAATAAACTAGAACTGCCAAAGCTAAAGGAAGAACAATGCACAACTCTAGACTCATTGTTATCTTTGGCAGAACTACATGAAGCTCTGCAGGAGATGCCCAATAAAAAAGCTCCAGGACCAGATGGATTCCCAATTGAATTTTATAAAGAGTTCTGGTCCATGCTGGCACCCAGCTTTTACAAAATGGTAGCTGAAATTAAACAACAACATTCATTACCCACAAATATGAATTCTGCCTTCATAAGCCTGCTCTAAAAAACAGGAAAAGACCCTACACTCCCATCGAGTTATAGACCAATTTCACTAATAAATGTAGATCTAAAAATAGTGTGTAAAGCACTTGCTAGAAGATTAGAAAAAATCACTCCATATATAATTCACTCTGATCAAACAGGCTTCATTAAAGGTAGAAAGTCAACAAACAATATGAACAGATTAATCAACTTAATTGATTATGTCACCACCCATAAACTAGAGTCAGCCATCGTCTCCTTAGATGCAGAAAAAGCTTTCGATAAAGTGAAGTTTCTTTTAGCCACTCTGCACAAATTCGGCATTGGGAAATCATTCATAGACTGGATCCAAATATTATACAGCTCAGCAAACGCCGCAGTCAGAACAAACAACCAGATCTCATCAATGTTTAACCTGCATAGAGGGACAAGACAGGGCTGCCCACTTTCCCCATCACTATTTGCAATATTTATTGAACCTCTAGCCGCAGCAATAAGACAGCATGAAGGAATTACTGGAATATTGACCAAATCAGTAAATCATAAAATAAGTTTATATGCTGACGATGTATTACTGTTTCTACTGGAGCCACAGACGTCTCTTCCTACAACTATCAGCCTCATAGATGAATTTTCAGGACTTTCAGAATACTCTATTAACTGGACCAAATCACTTAACCTTAAGGTGACTAACATCTCCTCTACCACACTCCATTCAGGGAACATTAAATACTTGGGCATTGAATTATCGTCTAGGCTATCAGAGCTTATTGATCTAAACTACAATCCATTATTAAAACAAATAGAGGCCAACCTCAAAAGATGGCGGTCCTTACCCATTTCACTTATGGGAGGAATTGCCACCATAAAAATGATGATCCTGCCAAAAATTAATTACATACAATATATATCTCAATGATTCCAACTCAGTCAGCCCAGACGTGGTTTAAGACATTAGACTCCTACATCTCACAGTTTTTGTGGAAAACCAAGCCACCACGAATTAGTTTAAAAACTCTTCAAAAATCCAGACGCTGCGGCGGCCTAGAACTACCTAACTTCCACCACTATTTTCTTGCCAATAGACTGAACCATGTCCACAAATGGATAAAACCCATGCCAGCAGACTCCTCCTGGATAGACATTGAACAAACATTTTGTGGAAATATTAAAGTTGCAGATCTGCCCTTTATCAGCACCAAAATCAAACATCATAGTTGTTACCAGAGCATTAGCATAAAAGCATTTCTTAAAATTAATGGGTCTTCGCTTACTCTTTGCCAAAACACACCTCTCTGGAACAATCCAGACATCATACAAAACAAAAAGGCAATACACTTTCCAACTTGGCATATCAAAGGGATGACACATCTGAAACATGTTTTCACAAGAGACAAGTTTACCTCTTTTGAAGAATTAGTGTCCCACTATGAAATCACTAGGGCCAATTTATTAGAATACCAACAACTAAAGTCAATACTTGCAAAAAGTAAGAATACTCCCATCCACATGCAACCACCACCAGTAATAGAGCGATTTATTGATATACCAGGGAAAAGAACAGTATCCAAAATCTATATCTTATCTTTCCAATGTAGATCAGACAGTGAGCCTTCCAATCTCTAAATGGGAAGCCGATCTCAATACCACTAATTACACGGTCTGGAATAATATATGTTCTAATTTATTCAGAATGACAAAAAATACAAATTTACAACTAATACAATACAAAATTCTTCATAGAACTCACTATACAGGACAAAGGATGTTCCAAATGGGTCTTACAAACTAAAATATTTGCCCTCACTGTACAGATAACACAGCAGATAGATTCCTACATGCATTCTGGTCATGTTCACCTGTGCAGCAATTTTGGCAAAGAGTATGTGAACACCTGTCAACCCAGTTAAGCTGTCCAATCCCAGCGGCCCCTGCACTTTGTCTTCTAGGAGATCTAAGTGGGCTTGATCTAGAGACAAACTCATCACACACACTTTTTTCTGCCCTCTGTGTCGCAAAGAAGATCATCCTCATGAACTGGAAAACTAAAAAAAAATTAAGCATTACTCAATACCTGAACAGCTTGTTAGATTATACCACCTTAGACACATTGTCTGCTTCATCAAATCAATGACGAAAACTATACTCCTGATTGATTCCATTTCCAGGTAAGGATGCGTGAGGCTCGGGTACTGCGTCATGTCTGGCACAGGGGTGGGGGGGTGACTGGTGGTTGGGGGTGCCTGCCTACCTAAGGAACCGGGACAACGGGACTGGTGGACTCTGGGCTGGCAGCATGGGTCCCCTGCGGGTTGGGTGTGGTGGCTGCTGAGACCGGCGGTCCTGTGCCGGAGTAGGGTCCATTTTGAGGGTTGGCGTGTGCCTGTCTCCGGGGAGCGGAGGCGGGCCTCCCTGTCGGTGTGCGGGGGCGGACCTGGGGGTGGAGACCTGGGTGACCTGCGTCCGGGGGACTCCCTTCGGGGGTGCCTGCCTGTGCCCGGAGGGGTGTCTCTCCCCTGGGGCGCTGCCCCTGCTCGGGTGGGGCGCTGCCTGCTCTAGCGGTCCGACGCCCTCTGGTGACTGCTTGGGCCTGTTGCAGGGGGGGTTGGCGGACTACTCAGGCTACAACCTTCATTGGGCCCTGGTCAAAGGTTGGCCCTCAATGCACAACCGCAGAGTATGTGTGTGGGTTTGAGTGTAGCACTACACGGGGCGAGCATGGGCATACTTGAGCGAAAGAATGGGTAAGTGTGAAAGAAGGGTGAGGATGGCTCTGGCTGTGCTGCGTGTGGCGCCTGGGCAGTAGTACTGCGGTCCCTGGGTCTCGGCTGTCTCTTCCTGGCAGGGGGTTGTAGGGGGCGGTGGGATGGGTAGCAGAGCCAGTCGGGAACCTGGCTCTGCGGACAGTGGTGCTCTGCTTCCCAACTACATTTCTCCACATTCATCCACTTAGGTCTGCAAGGGGCGTCCTGCTGATGGAGGGACCAGGGCTACCGGGAAGTGGTTCCGTCCCTCCCAAGTGGGATGCTCTGCAGTTTTAATTGCATTAGCCATACACACTCGTCCAGGAATCTGGGGGCTCCTTCCGGGGGGGCCAGTAGACGGAGCCTTCCCATTGATGGCTCCGCCTGCTGGACCCCTCGGAGTATTGGCTATCTCCCAAAGTTCCTCATACTTAGCCACAAACGCATACATTTAGGGCCGGGGGTGGGCTCCTTCACTGGGGCCTGGGGCTGAGGCCAGTTGTGGCCATGCCCACTGGCCCTGGTGGAGAGATCACCACCCAGTTTTAACTGCAAAAAGACATTTTGGTGAGGGGAGGCACTGTCCGGGGGACACACCGTCAGGCAGCGTTCGTGCTCCTGGAGGTGTCACCCACCTTCAGCACTTTAGTTCCACACATTCACGTCCAAGCTGGGTTGCAGGGTCCTGGGGTACCTTTTCTGCTGCCCTCTGCCTCCCCCGGCTTGAGGGGGTTGGGCGGGGCTCGGGAGGAGCTGCGGTCCCTGCCTGGGGCCACATGGACAGCAGGCCGGAGACCTACCCTCCCCACGAATGTGATCGAGCGAATGGTGTGGGAGCGAGAATGTATCTGAGAGTGCATTGGTTCACGTATGATTGACTAGTTTGTTGTGACAGAGTTTATGGTGTGTGTGTGATGATGTGTGTTGTACATGTGGGTGGGTGTATGCGTCTGTGTTTGTGTGAGTTTTTATGCGTGTGGTGCGGTTGGAGTGTGGGGGGTCCGGTTTTCCGCCTGGGGTACGATGATCGTCTGCCTGGGTGGTCTCTTTTCTGCTGACCTCACCAATTGCTGGCCTTGTGCTTCAGGCCGGTGTGGTACCAGGGGATGAGGTCGGGCCGATGGGGTAGGTCCCGCTCCGCTCGTGTGGGGGTGGTGGACTGGGGGCGGGTCCCACTCTGGGCACAGGGGCATCTCCTGGCGGGCTCCCTACGGACCGTGGGTCCTTGGGCTCCACTCTTTCAACAACGTCCGACGTCCACCGGGGGAGTGTTTGCCCCTGGTTCTCATGGGGTGGACAGCGTTGACCAACGTTGGCCCACTCTGACCTCGGGTGCTGTCTCTGTGGCTGCTGCAGCTCTGCCTGGGGGGCTCTGTGTGGGCGGCTTGGGTCGCAACACCTGCCCTCCTGGAACTGAAGGTGTGTGGGCTCCCTGGCTGCTAGGATTCCTTCCTCTGCTTGCTGGATGGGCGTAGTGGCCGAGCCCCTCACATCACCCTGGCTTCCACAAGTGGCATTGTTCATGCACCAACGTCTGCCTCACCCTTTGGGTGAATAATATTGAGCTACAGCCTTACTAACCTTGTAGTGGGACACTTTTCAAATCCAACTGTAAGTATTACTGATACGTATTGCTGATGATGATGGAATTTGTGGTGTTGTATGTCATGACTTTTATTAAGTAGTATGGGATATGTATAACAATGCACATATGTATGTATATGATATGTATATGTTTGTATGAGTATGTGCACACACCTTAACACTATTATTGTTATTAGTATTAATCTTCAAGGTAAACCACAGTACAACAGTTGTTTAGTTATTAATGTGTTAGCCTAAGGTACATCCCTGCTTCTTATTTATTTTGCTCCGATTGTTTACTTAACAGATCTGCTTGGTTTCAGCAGCTGGTTGCACCCCTTAAAAAAAAAAAGGCTGAAACTAAATGCTTAGTTTGACCAACATCTAAATCTAATTGTGAGGTTACTTACAGGAACGAGCTACAGTTGATCTTCCATTTTTACATTTTACACCCCTGGTGTACTGGCTGTCGTGCAAACAGTGAAAATATCTGGTCTCTCCTTCTGGCACAATTTGGACTCCAATGTCAGGAAGAAAGTGGTCCCAAGGCTGCTCAGTAGGATCCAGAACACAGTGTCTCTCAGCTAAAGATGAACAGAAGAACACTTATGAATCAACATTCAAGTATCATCTGATAGGGATTGAATGTGCACAGAGCTGTTCCTACCTTCACATGTTGGTGTTTCTGACCATGTGCCATCATTGTAACACAACACAGTCTCTGGACCAATTAGTTAATAATTTTCAGCACAGCTGTATGTCAAAGCCATGCGGCCTCGTATAACTGCACTGTGAGGAATGTGTGGTAAATTTCCACAAATGGAGACTGAAAAAAAATCTAAGAGGTTTTAACTTTGTCACAGATTCTCTCAACTAATCTCAGCAGACCATTATTCAAAAACAGTAATTAGATCATTAATGTGATTCTGACCAAATGCATCTTAAAATGTTTAGTGAGGTCATGTTAAGAAAAACATAATTGTATAAGTCAATAAACTAAACCATACATAGTAAAAAAAAAAAAAAGGAACTGAGGTGGACGTGGTCGGTGGCAGACCACCAGGAACTGAAGCAGACGTGGCCAGTGCCAGACCACCAGGAGGTGAGGTAGACGTGGTTGGTACCGGGCCACAAGGACCCCAGGAAGTAGTGCCTGCACAAAAAAGGTAGGGTACCCTGGATCCAAGATTCGAGAGGTCATATCTGGACCCCTGGAAACTCCAGGAGCGGCCTCCTTATTGGGACTGACGGAGCCTGAAGCAGCCTCTTTGTGAATGGCGGGAACTGAGGAGAAGACAGCCTTTTCACAACCGGCGGAGCTGTAAGCGGCCTCCACTTCGGGGCCGACGGGGCTGTGAGCGGCAGTCCCAGGGGCTGATGCAGGGTCCGACAGGGGGTGAGCATTGGCGACGGACCCATGAGAAGAGGCTATCAGACATACCTGCAATGGAGGTGGGGGTGTCGTCTGGACGACAGGAGGACTCCTTTGCTGGAAGAGAGGGGACCTGGAAGCAGACCCCTCCAGGGCCTGGGTGTCAGACCTGGAACTCCGCCAATGTGGTCTAGGGCGGCGATGACGGGCAGTGGGTTTCCTCCCCATAGGCATCAAGGCAGAGTCGGGGTGTTAAAGCCACTACAGGGGCTGGATCTCGACAAAAGGCTGAGGTGGACGGCGGAGCGACGACAGGAACGTGGTCTTGAGGAACTTGAGCCGTGTGACTATGTGTACCCCCTTGTGAGCTTCGCGAAACGGAGGTCCTCCGGTAACCCAGGACATCTGAAAGGCATAGTAGGACAGCTGCGCTCCGTCAAAGAAAGGAAAAAACGTCAGCTTAAAAGATGGCTGGGTCCGAGTCTGGCCAGATTATACTGTCACGGCTCGGCGGGAGAGCAAAGGTGAACTAAGCATGACAAGACAGAACCAGAAGTGTGGGAAAATAAAACAGGAAATGAACATGACAACACAAAACAACACTGGAACAGTCCAGGTTTATGACAGCGTGAAGCGAAGCAGAGTTGGAGCGGTGCAGGTCTCAGCTGACAGTGGAAAGTGAATGCTGTGAACTAAATAAACGATTGTGATTTCACAGACCAAGCTTTCTGCCCGTGTCTTTGGTATCAGTGACATCTTGAGAGATTCTGCAGTAACACTGGGCGTCTTCCTCCTTATAGACGTTGTTGATCAGCGGGAAGCACCAAGATCCTGCACTGAAATCCAAGCCTGTCTAACAACTGCATTACATATCAGACTGTTTAAAAGCATTGTCAATGTCAGTATTAGGGTCTGTTAAACGATCACACAGAGTCACAACGGTAGCGTTACTGGACCCACCTTAACTCCAGCTGCATCATAACATAGCATGGCATTGCTAATAGCCTGTCGGCTAACATGCTACATTGACGTATGATATAATCACCAGTTTAACGTTCGTGCATCTGCATCACCTCCACAAATCACGAGAGTAGCGTCACACATCATACACATGAATATGAGCCGTAATGTCTGTCTGATCATTAAATATAATTAAAGTCATCAGTCAGTGGACTAGCTGCTTGTGTTGCTGCTTGTGGAGCTTTCAGGAACTACTGTGCCACGTCAAAGGACTGCGACAACTTAGTCTACAAGTACAAATCTGGTTACGCACGCACAGATCAGTTTACACACGCACAAATCTAATCTGACCCTAATTTGACTCCATATGTTTCTGTACAGTGTGTTTTTGTCAGACTCATAGAGCGGTATCTCTACAGTCTCTCTCTTTACAGTACAGGCTTTTGTACTACAGCTTCACTATTTTGTTTCATTGTGGTTCATGTTCGGTTGAGGAACAAAAGTGGAATTGGAAGTAAGTCAATATTTTTAATATTTAATTACAGTATTATTTGTTTTCTTGTAAGGTCACCAGAAGGTATCGTAGCTGTGCATTTATTTATATTTATTTCGTACTAAATATTCTCATTATGTTTTTAAGGTGAAAAACCAAGAATAAATGTAGCCCATTAAAACCTGGGGTCAAAGGTCACAACACTTTCAACACACTTTCAACTTTGTCACAACTTCAAAGAGCTGTTTAGTTGTTGGTGGCTGTAACCAACAACAGTCATCAAACCAGGTTCCGTTATGCAAAGTTCCTTCATTTTGTGCCTGTTCTGTGTGAAGGTGTAGCGGTCAGTAATAGTAGGCTGACACCCATCACCCACTTGCTGCCAGCTAACCAAAAAACCTAGAGCACACGTGATACACCTTAAATCATCATCGCCACCAGTACCAGGAGATTGTAATGCATCATCACATGACTCCTACTGCGTTGTCTGCCTAAAACAGTGTTTTAGAAAAAAAAGTGTTAGTGTGAAGTTTAAGTTAGAGCCAGTGCAAATGGTGACTGGATGTATTATGTTGATGTGTGTTTCTTCAAGTGTAGAGAGACAAGTGTGTGTGTGTGTGTGTGTGTGTGTGTGTGTGTGTGTGTGTGTGTGTGTGTGTGTGTGTGTGTGTGTGTGTGTGTGTGTGTGTGTGTGTGTGTGTGTGAGAAACATCCAGCTGCAGCAGTTGGTTCAGTTTCTGTTCACTTTGACTGAGGAGGTTTTTGTATGAGGGTTTTTCACTGTGTCAACACCCACTGACTGTTGATGTAATGTGCACCCATACAGTAATAAACTGCTGCATCTTCAGCCTGGACTCCACTGATGGTCAGAGTGAAGTCAAGTCCGTTCCCTGATCCACTTCCACTGAATTTAGAGGAGATTCCTGAAAATCTATCTGATGTTAAGTAGATCAGGATTTTAGGCTTTTCTCCACTTTTCTGTTGGTACCAGGAGAAATAGTACTTTGAACCAGAGTGATGACCTACTTGTCTATTGGCTTTACAGTCAATAGACACAGTTTGACCAGTCTGCACTGATTTGGCTGCTGTTTGGGTCAAGACAACATTTTGTCCAACTGAACCTGAGGAGGGAGAAAACAATGAAACCCAGCTTCACTCAGACGATGTCCACTTCACAGAAAAATGATTCTCCTCACCCTGAGTGAAGCAGAGGAGAGTCCAGATGAGGACGGAGATCAGAGTCATGTTGCTGATGAGGAGGATTTCTGTGTCTTGTGTTGTGATGAAGGACAGCTGTCAGTCCTCCAGTGTTCAGCTCTCAGGACTATAAACTCTCCCAGAGCACTGGAGCATGGAGCTGCTGATGCAAAGTGGCTCTATGGAAATGCTCCCACTGACTCCAACAGGGACTGGATCAATATCATCATCATGATGATCGTGATTAGGATCAATAAGATCATCATGATGTTTATCAGTGATCAATATGATCATGATGGTGTTTATTAGTGATTAATATGTTTATCAGATGATTCGTTATGACTGAGTTATGAGTCATCTTTTGTAAATTTTATTTTAGCTACAGCACAACCTTTGGTTTCAGGACTGCTTCTTATTTGACATACTGTATAATATGGAAAGAAATGTAATAGAAATACTGTACATATGTTCATACATTTGTAATGTTTGATCTAATGAATATATTCATCATTTTTTTTCAGTCTGAATCTGATTGTGTAGTTTGTTTGTGTCAGAATCAGAGCTGTGTCTCTACAGTCTGAGGTTTTTGTACGACCACTCAACCAGTTTGTTTGACTGTGGTGGACGTTCGGTGGAGGAACCAGACTGGATGTTGGAAGTAAGTTCATGAGTTAATACTAAAGTATAAACTGTGAATTTAGATATCAGATTTACAGTATTTAAGATGCATTCAGCTCATGAAGTGTGTTTTTATATCATAAGTTACTGTATTCAAATTCAGAATACAGAATTCAGAATACAGAATGCGGATAAATGTGGACTTTATAAAATGTTCCGAAGTGTTAATGAGTTTGTGTTGAATTAAGTTAAAGCTTAGTTTAAAATCACTTGAAACTTGTGCTAGAATATAACTGAATTATTTGGGAAAACAGAGCAGTTAAATGTCCATATATTTTGATTATCAGTTAAAGTTTTTGACTTTTTGATCTTTCCATTCAATATTTAAAACTTATCTGTAGTTAAAGTTTTCCAATATTCTTATGAATAATATGTGCAATTTGACATATTTCAGGTCACACTGTGTGATGTTTGTGTTACCCTCCTGGGTCGATGGTCCGTCGCTGTCAGTTAACAGAGACGCTCCCATTAGCTGGTGTCAGCTTGTCTGCACAATTTATTCTGCAGAACTGGCCTCTCTACAGTTTTAATGTTCCTCCATGGTGCCTATGCCCTCTACTGGCATATCTGCCTAATGACACCCCGTAATGTCTAACTTTTTCTCACTTCTAGTTCTCACTTCTAGTTCTGTTCTTCTACTTCTAGTCCGTTTCTTAAAGGGAAGTGAAACAATGTGTGAGTCAGTGAGTGATGGAGCAGAACAAACATGTGACAGAAACTCCTTAAAGGACTAAAGCAACTCTCACAGTGAAGGTGTCCAGGTCTCTGCTGTTTGATTGACAGCTGAGTGCTCTGTGTCCTCTAAGCTGACTGCTGTCTCCTACTGTAGGTGATGCTCGTCCCACCCTGACGGTGCTGCCTCCCTCCAGGGAGGAGCTGCAGCAGGAGAAGGTCACGCTCACGTGTCTGGCCAACAAGGGCTTCCCCTCAGACTGGACTCTGTCCTGGAAGCTGGACGGCAGCAGCAGCAGCAGCATCAGCGGTAGCAGCAGCTGGGAGGAGAGCAGGAGTCTGGCGGTTCAGGGTCCAGACGGCCTCTACAGCTGGAGCAGCAGCCTGAGGATCCCTGCAGAGCAGTGGAGGGTGGTGGGCTCAGTGAGCTGTGAGGCCTCCCAGGGCTCCCTCAGTCCGGTCACAGAGACCCTGAGACCAGACCGTTGTTTCTAGTCCTGACCCGACTCCTTGTTTTTCACTTTGCTGTTGCTCAGTTTGTTCTCTGCTTCTCTCTCTCTCTCTCTTTGACATGTTTGTATGATTAAACTGATATAATATCATAAAATTCCGTCTTGCTTTGAGGCAATAAAAATCTGTTTCTAAAATTTGTGTTGTCTTGCTTTCTCGATTGAATGATATAGTATAAAGTACTTAATAGAAATAAGATGCAATGTATATTCTACATGGCATGTGGCACGGTGGTGCAGTGGGTAGCACTGTTAGCAAGAAGGGCCTGGATTTAAATCCTGGGGTGCACTGGGTCGTGTTTGCATTTTTATTAGACACAAATTCTTTAATTAATGTGTTAGTACTAGAAATAGAAGCAAACAAAGCTTAAACTGACTGGTTATTATAAAGGTGATGGGAGTATGGGAACAGGAATATTCCACAACCAATGAGTTCTTCACCATATGGTGTTTTCAATCCTGATCCCCACCATCATCCATCAGTTTTAATATGAAACATTAACAAAAAAGAACAAACTGATCCTCTGGTGTGTTTCACTTTATATCTTTAGTACTGAAACCTGTCTGTTGTCATGGTTCAGTAGTGATGTCTGACTGTTGCCATAGTAACCAACATCCCTAAATGTAATGAAACACTAACATTAGTTTTCTCTGCTGCGTCTCTTTATGCAGTGGGTCGAGTGGCGGCCACCCTAATGGTGAGGAGCCCCTTTTATTCTGCGTTCATCAGAGTGCATAATTTTATTTAGTTTGGTTTAAACACGTAATGTTTCCAAATGACAGATGACTGATTCTGTGTCCACTTCACCACATATCACATTATAAATAATTTCAGGTTTTCATTTTCAAGATTAACTGTTTTTATAACAGACATTCATCAAAATAAAATTACAGGAAAATAGTTCCATAATAAATTTTTTATAACTATAGAAACTGTTCTATAGTTAAAAAAGTGAAGCCCTTATGGATCGAAGTAAATCTAGGGTTGGGAAGACTACAACAAAAACATCATGGTCTAAAACTCTATGAACATTACAGCGTCTGAGGCTTCTCCCAGTTCATCACTTTATATTTACATCAACAAATTATAATATTTTACAATTATTAAGAAAATAGAAAAATATAATAATATATAAAATTTGTGAAAACCCAGTGAAGTGTAACTTTAGTACAACTTTAAAGGGTTTTAAGTGTTTGTGCAGATGTTGATTCAGGTCAGTTCCTCTTCAGCTGAGGAGGTTTTTGTACGATGCTGTTTCACTGTGGGACCCACTGTAACCCTGTTGACAGTAATAAACTCCTGCATCTTCACCCTGATCTCTGTTAATGGTTAGAGTGTAATCAGACCCAGATCCACTTCCACTCCAGACTGACGGGTTTGAGCGGTATAAATGAGGAGTTTAGGAGCTTCTCCAGGTTTCTATAGGGACCAGTGTAGGTAGCTATAAACATTTGAACTGGTTTTACACTTAATAGTAACAGTCTGTTGTGCAGCTACAGACAAAGGTCCAGGAGTCTGAGTCACAGTGATTTGACCTGATGAACCTGTAACAGATGAAACAGAGGAGAAGAGTCAGTGACACAAAGCCAGTTTGGAGAAAGATGATCAACATCCACACAGAAGAGGATCATTTGTTGAAGATGGAGAACAGATGAAGAAGCTCAGTGCTGCTTGGTTCAGTTTGTCCATCACTGCTGAGAGAATTGTTATTTCACCACAGGTTAATTTATTAGTTGTTCTAGAGTTTTGAATCAGTTTATAGATCCTCCTGAGTAGATGCAGTTTGACCAGTTGTCAAGGATTTTTCAGATGTTTATCCAGAATCCAGGTGAGATGAAAACCATCCATCAGATCATCTCCATGTGGTGAATCAGACCATGTGATATGACTGAAAGACTCACAACAGCTGAATGTTGGAGAAACACTGAGCTTGAATATTTGCATGTTTATTTATCTGGACTTTTGGGATCAGGTTGTGTTTGATGTAGATATGTTTCATCATGTTTGTTTTTAGGAGAAAAAGTAGGAATATATATCTGTGACCTATTAAGAGCCTGAGGTCAAAGGTCACAATTCTCTGAACATATCAAACTTTCTCCCCTTAACTTCAAAGAGCTTAGTTTAGTAAAGTCTGTGTTTTAGAGGCAGTGTTAAGATGAAGTTTAGGTCAGAGTCAGTGTAAAGTTTGACTGAATGTATTACACTACTGTTTAAAAGTTTGGGGGTCACTTTGAAATTGTCAGGTTTGGCTGTCAGCTTGACAAAGCTTTTTAAAAAGCTGTTTAATTGTTGTCAAAGTTTTTATTGTGCACGGTCTTGATACAGGTACAACGCAGGTTGGTGACTTACGTACAGCAAAAACTCCGTGATGAGGATTAGGCAAAAACGATAGTCAGGCAGGCAAGGTCGGTAATGGAGAAACTTGGCATTTAAAGCAAAAGGACTAGACAGTGTCGGCATCACGTAACAGGCAGTGGTCAATAACAGGTAAGCTCGGCTGAAGTACAAATGGGACCAGGCTAGAGACAAGGTCACTGCTCACTAGACTCGATCAGGAAATGCTGGAAAGCGGAAGTGAATCAACGCCAATCTGGCAACTGGCAGAGATGAGTACTGGGTGTAAAATGCCTGGCATTGTTACTAATTGCAGACATCTGATTTGGTATGAACCGGAAATAACGTTAGCGGAAGGCGTGGACTGAACAGAAACGGAAATGCAACACAATAAAACCGGAAAAGATGACAGAAATGTCCTTATTTCTAACAGAAAAGCACTTTAAACTATGTAGAAATGCAAAGTGATCGTTGCTAAAGTGGTAAATGAGTATTCTAGCTGCAAATTGCAATTACAAAAAGTTTTTTGGTGCAATATCGACATAGGTGTATAGATGCCTTTTTCCAGCTCCAGTGTTGTAACAATGTGTCTGCTCATTGCATCAGAAGACCAGAGATTACCAGATTTTTTTTTTTTTTTTTTTTTTCTCCGGCGCCGGTCGAGCTGCTGGTCACAACAGCTCCTGTCCTCTTACTTCTATTTATTACTTTCTTCACTTATTTAAGTTTACCTTTCTAGTGTGTTGTTAGTAACATTAGTGTACACAACCTGTACACAGCTTTTTTATAGTTTTTCTAAGTTTGGCGCAGTACAAACGCTGTTTTTAAAGCTACGATGTGCGTCGGGGTCAGAGCGCGCATTGTTTACACCGCGGAGCAGCTGATCGCGCTGCGCAGCGCCGTAGTTCTGCCCAGAGACAGACACGAGATCACCGCTGAGGTGCTGGTGAAGTCCCGACGTGGGCGCCGCGCCGGAAAACTACGACGGGAGAAAACGAGACGCTTCAGGCCCGCTGTCCCCTCCGTCATCATGGGGAACGTGAGATCTCTCCCCAACAAGATCGACGAGCTCGCGGCGCTCACACGGCACCAGCCGGAGTACAGAACGAGCAGCGTCCTGCTGTTCACGGAGACCTGGCTGACGTCACTCATCTCGGACTCGACTGTCGCACTGGACAATTTTCATCTGCTACATGCGGACAGAACGGAGAACAGCGGTAAGAGGAAGGGAGGGGGTCTGGCTGTGTTTGTGAACATCAGGTGGTGTATGCCACGACATTGCACTGTCAAAATGAAGCTGTGTAACAGAGACATTGAGCTGTTGGCGGTGGGCATGAGGCCATTCTACCTGCCACGGGAGTTCACACACGTTATAATGATTGCTGTGTACGTCCCACCCTCCACTAACGCTGACACAGCTTCTGAGACCCTGCTCTCAGTCACCAGCAGGCTGCAAACACAGCACCCACAGGCCCTCTTCCTGATCTCTGGGGACTTTAACCATGTACCTCCTTCAGCTGCTCTGCCTACATACACCCAGTATGTGACCTGTCCCACCAGAGACAATAAAACACTGGACTTATTCTATGCCAACACCAAAGAGGCCTACGCTGCATCCTCCCTCCCACCGCTGGGCAGAGCTGACCACAACATCCTGCATCTCCTGCCTGTGTATAAACCTGTTGTACACAGGCAGCCGGTGGTGCCCCGCACAGTGAAGAGGTGGACAGCTGAGAGCGAGGAGGCTCTCAGGGACTGTTTTAACAGCACTGTGTGGACGGAGCTCTGCGACCCACATGGGGAGGACATTAACGCAATAACAGACTGTGTAACGGACTACATAAACTTCTGCTGTGAAAACACTGTTCCCACCAGGCGGTTCGGTGTTTCACCAACAGCAAGCCATGGGTCACCCCTGATATTAAAGCTCTGCTAAAGGAGAAGAAGAGAGCATTTAAATCAGGGGACAGGGAGGAGCTGAGGAGGGTGCAGAAGGAGCTGAGGAGGAAAATCCGTGAGGGGAAGTCCAGCTACAGGAGGAAGATGGAGGAGCAGCTGCAGCAGAACAATGTGAGTGAGGTGTGGAGGAGCCTGAAAACCATCTCAGGCTTCAAAGCTCCACACCCACAGGCTGAGGGGGGCCTGAGCTGGGTCAACGAGCTGAACTCACACTTTAATAGGTTTGACCAAGCACCCACGCACACCTCCCAGCAGCTGCCTCCGAACCTCTTGTCACCTCATACCACTGGATTACCAGCCCCCACAGCCCTTCACACCTTTACACAAAGCCCTCTACCCTCAGCCCTGACGACTGGTGACTCATCCCAACCACACCCCCTCACTTCACACCACACTGAGTCACTTCCTCAACCCCTCACCTCACACCACACTAAGACACTCCCTCCACCCCTATCCTTCTCCAGCACCCAGGTGAGAAGTGAGCTCAGGAAGATCAAGGCCAGGAAAGCAGCTGGACCAGACGGCATCAGCTCCAGACTCCTTAAGTCCTGTGCAGGCGAACTGTGTGGAGTTATGGAGCATGTCTTCAACCTGAGCCTCAAGCTGAGGGTGGTACCACTACTCTGGAAGACCTCCTGCGTGGTACCAGTGCCCAAGACACCGCACGCCAAAGACCCCAGCAGCTTCAGACCAGTGGCTCTGACATCACACCTGATGAAGACACTGGAGAGACTGGTCCTGGGTCACCTCCACTCTGCGGTGGGGACCTACCTGGACCCGCTGCAGTTCGCCTACCGACACGGCATAGGAGTAGACGACGCTGTCATCTTCCTCCTACATCGAGCCCTTTCCCACCTAGAGAAGCCCGGCAGCACTGTGAGGATCATGTTCTTTGACTTCTCCAGGGCCTTCAACACCATCCAGCCGATGCTTCTGAAACACAAACTGGAGGAGGCTGGTGTGGACCTTCATCTGACGGAGTGGATTATGGACTATCTCACAAACAGGCCTCAGTTTGTGAGAGCCAGGGACTGTGTCTGACACTCTGACCTGCAGTGTGGGGGCCCCACAGGGGACTGTACTGGCCCCCTTCCTTTTCACCCTCTACACGTCAGACTTCAGACACAACACGGACAGCTGTGTTCTGCAGAAGTTCTCTGATGACTCTGCGATCGTCGGACTGATCACCGATAATGACGATGCAGAGTACAGAGGACTCACTCAGAACTTTGTGGACTGGTGCCAGCGGAACCACCTCCTGATCAATGTAGGGAAAACGAAGGAGATGGTGGTGGATTTCCGCAGACAGCAGCCTGCTGTCATATCACCGATGCACATCCAGGGAAGGGACATTGAGAGAGTGGACTCTTACAAGTACCTGGGAGTGCATCTGAACAATAAACTGGACTGGACTCATAACACGGATGCACTGTACAGGAAGGGTCAGAGCAGACTCTACCTGCTGAGGAGACTGCGGTCTTTTGGAGTGAAGGGGCCACTCCTGAAGACCTTCTATGACTCTGTGGTGGCATCAGCCATCCTGTGCGGTGTGGTCTGCTGGGGCAGCAGCATCACAGCGAGGGACAGGAAGAGACTGGACAGGATCATCAGAAAGTCCAGCTCTGTCCTGGGCTGCACTCTGGACACGGTGCAGGAGGTGGGTGAGAGAAGGGTCCTGGCTAAACTGACATCCATCATGGACCAGGTCTCTCACCCACTGGAGGACTCACTGTCTGCTCTGGAGCAGCTTCGGTAGCAGACTGATCCACCCTCGCTGTGTGAAGGAGAGATATCGTAGATCCTTCCTACCTGCTGCTGTCAGACTGTACAATCAGAACTGTTGACCACATCCCACCACAGTCACTCACCCACTGCATCAGTGGTTTATATAGCAACCTGCTCTGCACAATATTTGTGTAAATCTGTGAACAATCATGTATATTGTTACCGGTACAAATCTTATACCCATTACTGTGCAATAACCCTGCAATGACCTCATACTCACTCTAACTGTACTGTACTGCTTTGTACTGTGCCAACACAAACTGTTCTGTACCTGTATTCTTGCTCATCTGTACTGCTGTTGTGAGAGGTAATTTCCCCACTGCGGGACTATTAAAGGTTTTCTTATTCTTATTCTTATTATCCCAACCAATGAACAGCTAGAATGCCAAAGGTCTGCAATGCTGTAGTTGCTGCAAACAGAGGATTTAAATACAAATCATCATTACTAAGCTTTTCAATGTATTGACTACTGTATATTTACTATTCATTTTACAACTCTTGGTGTTAATAAAAGTTTGAGGTTTGTGTAGTTATTTATATTCCTGCTTTTGTGAGATTATAAATAACAGTCTGCAGCATCTGCCAGACTGACTTGGCGAAATGAGGAGCAGAAGTCACTTGAGACTAGATGATTGGAACAGCAGCATGTACGCTGCGGTTCTGTGACTGAAGCAGGCTGCAGTTCTGTAACTGAAGCAGGCTGTGGTTCTGTAGCTGGAGCAGGCAGCGGTTCTGTGGCTGGAGCAGGCTGTGGTTTTGTGGCTGGAGCAGGCTGTGGTTCTGTGACTGAAGCACGCTGTGGTTGTGTGGCTGGAGCAGGCTGTGGTTCTGTGGCTGGAGCAGGCTGCGGTTCTGTGGCTGGAGCAGGCTGTGGTTCTGTGGCTGAAGCAGGCTGTGGTTCTGTGACTTAAGCAGGCTGTGGTTCTGTGGCTGGAGCAGGCTGCGGTTCTGTGGCGATAGCAGGCTGCGGTTCTGTGGCTGGAGCGGGCTGTGGTTCTGTGGCTGGAGCGGGCTGTGGTTCTGTGACTGAAGCAGGCTGCCGTTCTGTGACTGAAGCAGTCTGCGGTTCTGTGGCTGAAGTTGGCTGCGGCTCTGTGGCTGGAGCAGGCTGCGGTTCTGTGGCTGGACCAGGCTGCGGTTCTGTGGCTAGAGCGGGCTTCGGTTCTGTGGCTGGAGCAGGGTGCGGTTCTGTGGCTAGAGCGGGCTCGGTTCTGTGGCTGGAGCAGGCTGCGGATCTGTGGCTGGAGCAGGCTGCGGTTCTGTGGCTAGATCGGGCTGCGGTTCTGTGACTGAAGCAGGCTGCGGTTCTGTGGCTGGAGCAGGCTGCGGTTCTGTGGCTAGAGCAGGCTGCGGTTCTGTGACTGAAGCAGGCTGCGGTTCTGTGGCTGGAGCGGGCTGTGGTTCTGTGACTGAAGCAGGCTGCCGTTCTGTGACTGAAGCAGTCTGCGGTTCTGTGGCTGAAGTTGGCTGCGGCTCTGTGGCTGGAGCAGGCTGCGGTTCTGTGGCTGGACCAGGCTGCGGTTCTGTGGCTAGAGCGGGCTTCGGTTCTGTGGCTGGAGCAGGGTGCGGTTCTGTGGCTAGAGCGGGCTCGGTTCTGTGGCTGGAGCAGGCTTCGGTTCTGTGGCTGGAGCAGGCTGCGGTTCTGTGGCTAGATCGGGCTGCGGTTCTGTGACTGAAGCAGGCTGCGGTTCTGTGGCTGGAGCAGGCTGCGGTTCTGTGGCTAGAGCAGGCTGCGGTTCTGTGACTGAAGCAGGCTGCGGTTCTGTGGCTGGAGCAGGGTGTGGTTCTGTGACTGAAGCAGGGTGCGGTTCTGTGACTGAAGCAGGGTGCGGTTCTGTGGCTTAAGCAGGCTGCGGTTCTGTGGCTGGACCAGGCTGCGGTTCTGTGGCTAGAGCAGGCTGCGGTTCTGTGGCTGGATCGGGCTGCGGTTCTGTAGCTGGAGCAGGCTGCGGTTCTGTGGCGATAGCAGGCTGCGGTTCTGTGGCGATAGCAGGCTGCGGTTCTGTGGCTAGAGCAGGCTGCGGTTCTGTGGCTGGAGCAGGCTGCGGTTCTGTGGCTAGAGCAGGCTGCGGTTCTGTGGCTAGAGCAGGCTGCGGTTCTGTGGCTGGAGCAGGCAGCGGTTCTGTGACTGGAGCAGGCAGCGGTTCTGTGACTGAAGCGGGCTTAGGTTCTGTAGCTGGAGCAGGCAGCGGTTCTGTGACTGAAGCAGGCTGCGGTTCTGTGACTGAAGCAGGGTGCGGTTCTGTGGTTAGAGCGGGCTGCGGTCCTTTGGCTGGAGCAGGCTGCGGTTCTGTGGCTGTAGCAGGCTGCGGTTCTGTGACTGGAGCAGGCAGCGGTTCTGTGACTGGAGCAGGCAGCGGTTCTGTGGCTGGACCGGGCTGCGGTTCTGTGGCTAGAGCGGGCTGCGGTTCTGTGGCTAGAGCGGGCTGCGGTTCTGTGACTGAAGCAGGCTGCGGTTCTGTGACTGAAGCGGGCTGCGGTTCTGTGGCTGGATCGGGCTGCGGTTCTGTGGCTGGATCGGGCTGCGGTTCTGTAGCTGGAGCAGGCTGCGGTTCTGTGGCGATAGCAGGCTGCGGTTCTGTGGCGATAGCAGGCTGCGGTTCTGTGGCTAGAGCAGGCTGCGGTTCTGTGGCTAGAACAGGCTGCGGTTCTGTGGCTAGAGCAGGCTGCGGTTCTGTGGCTAGAGCAGGCTGCGGTTCTGTGGCTGGAGCAGGCAGCGGTTCTGTGACTGGAGCAGGCAGCGGTTCTGTGACTGAAGCGGGCTTAGGTTCTGTAGCTGGAGCAGGCAGCGGTTCTGTGACTGAAGCAGGCTGCGGTTCTGTGACTGAAGCAGGGTGCGGCTCTGTGGTTAGAGCGGGCTGCGGTTCTTTGGCTGGAGCAGGCTGCGGTTCTGTGGCTGTAGCAGGCTGCGGTTCTGTGACTGGAGCAGGCAGCGGTTCTGTGACTGAAGCAGGCTGCGGTTCTGTGGCTGGACCGGGCTGCGGTTCTGTGGCTAGAGCGGGCTGCGGTTCTGTGGCTAGAGCGGGCTGCGGTTCTGTGACTGAAGCGGGCTGCGGTTCTGTGACTGAAGCGGGCTGCGGTTCTGTGGCTGGATCGGGCTGCGGTTCTGTAGCTGGAGCAGGCTGCGGTTCTGTGGCGATAGCAGGCTGCGGTTCTGTGGCGATAGCAGGCTGCGGTTCTGTGGCTAGAGCAGGCTGCGGTTCTGTGGCTAGAACAGGCTGCGGTTCTGTGGCTAGAGCAGGCTGCGGTTCTGTGGCTAGAGCAGGCTGCGGTTCTGTGGCTGGAGCAGGCAGCGGTTCTGTGACTGGAGCAGGCAGCGGTTCTGTGACTGAAGCGGGCTTAGGTTCTGTAGCTGGAGCAGGCAGCGGTTCTGTGACTGAAGCAGGCTGCGGTTCTGTGACTGAAGCAGGGTGCGGTTCTGTGGTTAGAGCGGGCTGCGGTTCTTTGGCTGGAGCAGGCTGCGGTTCTGTGGCTGTAGCAGGCTGCGGTTCTGTGACTGGAGCAGGCAGCGGTTCTGTGACTGAAGCAGGCTGCGGTTCTGTGGCTGGACCGGGCTGCGGTTCTGTGGCTAGAGCGGGCTGCGGTTCTGTGGCTAGAGCGGGCTGCGGTTCTGTGACTGAAGCAGGCTGCGGTTCTGTGACTGAAGCGGGCTGCGGTTCTGTGGCTAGAGTGGGCAGTGGTTCTGTGGCGGGAGCAGGCTGCGGTTCTGTGGCTAGAGCGGGCTCGGTTCTGTCGCGGGAGCGGGCTGCGGTTCTGTGACTGAAGCGGGCTGCGGTTCTGTGGCTAGATCGGGCTGTGGTTCTGTGGCTGAAGCAGGCTGCGGTTCTGTGGCTGAAGCAGGCTGCGGTTCTGTGGCTGAAGTTGGCTGCGGTTCTGTGGCTGGAGCAGGCTGCGGCTCTGTGGCTGGAGCAGGCTGCGGCTCTGTGGCTGGAGCAGGCTGCGGTTCTGTGGCTGGAGCAGGCAGCGGTTCTGTGACTGAAGCAGGCTGCGGTTCTGTGGCTGGACCAGGCTGCGGTTCTGTGGCTAGAGCGGGCTTCGGTTCTGTGGCTGGAGCAGGCTGCGGTTCTGTGCCTGAAGCAGGCTGCGGTTCTGTGGCTAGAGCGGGCTCGGTTCTGTCGCTGGAGTGGGCTGCGGTTCTGTGACTGAAGCGGGCTGCGGTTCTGTGGCTGGAGCGGGCTGCGGTTCTGTGGCTAGATCGGGCTGTGGTTCTGTGACTGAAGCAGGCTATGGTTCTGTGACTGAAGCAGTCTGCGGTTCTGTGGCTGGAGCAGTCTGCGGTTATGTGGCTGGAACAGGCTGCGGTTCTGTAGCTGGACCAGGCAGCGGTTCTGTGGCTGAAGCAGGCTGCGGTTCTGTGACTTAAGCAGGCTGTGGTTCTGTGGCTGGAGCAGGCTGCGGTTCTGTGGCCAGAGCAGGCTGTGGTTCTGTGGCTGGAGCAGGCTGTGGTTCTGTGGCTGGAGCAGGCTGCGGTTCTGTGACTGAAGCAGGCTGCGGTTCTGTGACTGAAGCAGGCTGCGGTTCTGTGGCTGGGGCAGGCTGCGGTTCTATGACTGAAGCAGGCTGCGGTTCTGTGGCTGGAGCGGGCTGCGGTTCTGTGGCTGGAGCGGGCTGTGGTTCTGTGACTGAAGCAGGCTGTCGTTCTGTGACTGAAGCAGTCTGCGGTTCTGTGGCTGAAGTTGGCTGCGGCTCTGTGGCTGGAGCAGGCTGCGGTTCTGTGGCTGGAGCAGGCTGCGGTTCTGTGACTGAAGCAGGCTGCGGTTCTGTGACAGAAGCAAGATGTGGTTCTGTGGCTATAGCAGGCTGCGGTTCTGTGGCCAGAGCAGGCTGTGGTTCTGTGGCTGGAGCAGGCTGCGGTTCTGTGACTGAAGCAGGCTGTGGTTCTGTGACTGAAGCAGGCTGTGGTTCTGTAGCTAGAGCGGGCTGCGGTTCTGTGGCTAGAGCGGGCTGCGGTTCTGTGGCTAGATCGGGCTGCGGTTCTGTAGCTGGAGCAGGCAGCGGTTCTGTGACTTAAGCAGGCTGCAGTTCTGTGACTGAAGCAGGCTGTGGTTGTGTGGCTGGAGCAGGCTGCGGTTCTGTGACTGAAGCAGGCTGCGGTTCTGTGACTGAAGCAGGCTGCGGTTGTGTGGCTGGAGCAGGCTGCGGTTCTGTGGCTAGAGCAGGCTGCGGTTCTGTGGCTAGAGCAGGCTGCGGTTCTGTGACTGAAGCAGGCTGCGGTTCTGTGACTGAAGCAGGCTGCGGTTCTGTGACTGAAGCAGGCTGCGGTTCTGTGGCGGGAGCAGGCTGCGGTTCTGTGGCGGGAGCAGGCTGCGGTTCTGTGGCTAGAGCGGGCTCGGTTCTGTCGCTGGAGTGGGCTGCGGTTCTGTGACTGAAGCGGGCTGCGGTTCTGTGGCTGGAGCGGGCTGCGGTTCTGTGGCTAGATCGGGCTGTGGTTCTGTGACTGAAGCAGGCTATGGTTCTGTGACTGAAGCAGGCTGCGGTTCTGTGGCTGGAGCAGGGTGCGGTTCTGTGGCTGGAGCAGGGTGTGGTTCTGTGACTGAAGCAGGGTGCGGTTCTGTGGCTTAAGCAGGCTGCGGTTCTGTGGCTTAAGCAGGCTGCGGTTCTGTGACTGAAGCAGGCTGCGGTTCTGTGACTGAAGCAGGCTGCGGTTCTGTGGCTGGGGCGGGCTGCGGTTCTGTGACTGAAGCAGGCTGTGGTTCTGTGACTGAAGCAGGCTGTGGTTCTGTGACTGAAGCAGTCTATGGTTCTGTGGCTGGAGCAGGCTGCAGTTCTGTGGCTGGAGCAGGCTGCGGTTCTGTGACTGAGGCAGGCTGCTGTTCTGTGGCTAGAGTGGGCTGCGGTTCTGTGACTGAGGCGGGCTGCGGTTCTGTGACTGAAGCAGGTTGTGGTTCTGTGGCGATAGCAGGCTGCGGTTCTCTGGCCAGAGCAGGCTGTGGTTCTGTGACTGGAGCAGGCTGCGGTTCTGTGACTGAAGCAGGCTGTGGTTTTGTGACTGAAGCAGGCTGTGGTTCTGTAGCTAGAGCGGGCTGCGGTTCTGTGGCTAGAGCGGGCTGCGGTTCTGTGGCTGGAGCAGGCAGCGGTTCTGTGACTGAAGCAGGCTGCGGTTCTGTGGCTGGAGCGGGCTGCGGTTCTGTGGCTGAAGTTGGCTGCGGTTCTGTGACTGAAGCAGGCTGCGGTTTTGTGGCTGGAGCAGGCTGCGGTTCTGTGGCTGGAGCGGGCTGCGGTTCTGTAGCTGGAGCGGGCAGCGGTTCTGTGACTGAAGTGGGCTGCGGTTCTGTAGCTGGAGCAGACAGCGGTTCTGTGACCGAAGCAGCCTGCGGTTCTGTGGCTGGAGCAGGCTGCGGTTCTGTGACTGAAGCAGGCTGCGGTTCTGTGGCTAGAGCGGGCTGAGGTTCTCTGGCTGGAGCAGGCTGCGGTTCTGTGACTGAAGCAGGCTGTGGTTTTGTGACTGAAACAGGCTGTGGTTGCGTAGCTGGAGCAGGCAGCGGTTCTGTGACTGAAGCAGGCTGCGGTTCTGTGACTGAAGCGGGCTGCGGTTCTGTGGCTGGATCGGGCTGCGGTTCTGTGGCTGGATCGGGCTGCGGTTCTGTAGCTGGAGCAGGGCTGCGGTTCTGTGGCGATAGCAGGCTGCGGTTCTGTGGCGATAGCAGGCTGCGGTTCTGTGGCTAGAACAGGCTGCGGTTCTGTGGCTAGAGCAGGCTGCGGTTCTGTGGCTAGAGCAGGCTGCGGTTCTGTGGCTAGAGCAGGCTGCGGTTCTGTGGCTGGAGCAGGCAGCGGTTCTGTGACTGGAGCAGGCAGCGGTTCTGTGACTGAAGCGGGCTTAGGTTCTGTAGCTGGAGCAGGCAGCGGTTCTGTGACTGAAGCAGGCTGCGGTTCTGTGACTGAAGCAGGGTGCGGTTCTGTGGTTAGAGCGGGCTGCGGTTCTTTGGCTGGAGCAGGCTGCGGTTCTGTGGCTGTAGCAGGCTGCGGTTCTGTGACTGGAGCAGGCAGCGGTTCTGTGACTGAAGTAGGCTGCGGTTCTGTGGCTGGACCGGGCTGCGGTTCTGTGGCTAGAGCGGGCTGCGGTTCTGTGGCTAGACCGGGCTGCGGTTCTGTGGCTAGACCGGGCTGCGGTTCTGTGACTGAAGCAGGCTGCGGTTCTGTGGCTGGAGCGGGCTGCGGTTCTGTGGCTAGAGCAGGCTGCGGTTCTGTGGCTAGAACAGGCTGCGGTTCTGTGGCTAGAGCAGGCTGCGGTTCTGTGGCTAGAGCAGGCTGCGGTTCTGTGACTGGAGCAGGCAGCGGTTCTGTGACTGAAGCGGGCTTAGGTTCTGTAGCTGGAGCAGGCAGCGGTTCTGTGACTGAAGCAGGCTGCGGTTCTGTGACTGAAGCAGGGTGCGGTTCTGTGGTTAGAGCGGGCTGCGGTTCTTTGGCTGGAGCAGGCTGCGGTTCTGTGGCTGTAGCAGGCTGCGGTTCTGTGACTGGAGCAGGCAGCGGTTCTGTGACTGAAGCAGGCTGCGGTTCTGTGGCTGGACCGGGCTGCGGTTCTGTGGCTAGAGCGGGCTGCGGTTCTGTGGCTAGAGCGGGCTGCGGTTCTGTGACTGAAGCAGGCTGCGGTTCTGTGACTGAAGCGGGCTGCGGTTCTGTGACTGAAGCGGGCTGCGGTTCTGTGGCTAGAGTGGGCAGTGGTTCTGTGGCGGGAGCAGGCTGCGGTTCTGTGGCTAGAGCGGGCTCGGTTCTGTCGCTGGAGCGGGCTGCGGTTCTGTGACTGAAGCGGGCTGCGGTTCTGTGGCTAGATCGGGCTGTGGTTCTGTGACTGAAGCAGGCTGCGGTTCTGTGGCTGAAGCAGGCTGCGGTTCTGTGGCTGAAGTTGGCTGCGGTTCTGTGGCTGGAGCAGGCTGCGGCTCTGTGGCTGGAGCAGGCTGCGGCTCTGTGGCTGGAGCAGGCTGCGGTTCTGTGGCTGGAGCAGGCAGCGGTTCTGTGACTGAAGCAGGCTGCGGTTCTGTGGCTGGACCAGGCTGCGGTTCTGTGGCTAGAGCGGGCTTCGGTTCTGTGGCTGGAGCAGGCTGCGGTTCTGTGCCTGAAGCAGACTGCGGTTTTGTGGCTAGAGCGGGCTCGGTTCTGTCGCTGGAGTGGGCTGCGGTTCTGTGACTGAAGCGGGCTGCGGTTCTGTGGCTGGAGCGGGCTGCGGTTCTGTGGCTAGATCGGGCTGTGGTTCTGTGACTGAAGCAGGCTATGGTTCTGTGACTGAAGCAGTCTGCGGTTCTGTGGCTGGAGCAGGCAGCGGTTCTGTGGCTGGAAGCAGGCAGCGGTTCTGTGGCTAGACCAGGCAGCGGTTCTGTGGCTGGAGCAGGCTGCGTTCTGTGACTTAAGCAGGCTGTGGTTCTGTGGCTGGAGCAGGCTGCGGTTCTGTGGCCAGAGCAGGCTGTGGTTGTGGCTGGAGCAGGCTGTGGTTCTGTGGCTGGAGCAGGCTGCGGTTCTGTGACTGAAGCAGGCTGCGGTTCTGTGACTGAAGCAGGCTGCGGTTCTGTGGCTGGGGCAGGCTGCGGTTCTGTGACTGAAGCAGGCTGCGGTTCTGTGGCTGGAGCGGGCTGCGGTTCTGTGGCTGGAGCGGGCTGTGGTTCTGTGACTGAAGCAGGCTGTCGTTCTGTGACTGAAGCAGTCTGCGGTTCTGTGGCTGAAGTTGGCTGCGGCTCTGTGGCTGGAGCAGGCTGCGGTTCTGTGGCTGGAGCAGGCTGCGGTTCTGTGACTGAAGCAGGCTGCGGTTCTGTGACAGAAGCAAGATGTGGTTCTGTGGCGATAGCAGGCTGCGGTTCTGTGGCCAGAGCAGGCTGTGGTTCTGTGACTGAAGCAGGCTGCGGTTTTGTGACTGAAAGCAGGCTGCGGTTCTGTGGCTGGAGCAGGCTGTGGTTCTGTAGCTAGAGCGGGCTGCGGTTCTGTGGCTGGAGCGAGCTGCGGTTCTGTGGCTGGAGCGGGCTGCGGTTCTAAAGCTGGAGCAGGCAGCGGTTCTGTGACTTAAGCAGGCTGCGTTCTGTGACTGAAGCAGGCTGTGGTTGCTGTGGCTGGAGCGGCTGCGTTCTGTGACTGAAGCAGGCTGCGTTCTGTGACTGAGCATGGCTGGCGGTTTGTGGCTGGAGCAGGCCTGTCGGTTCTGTGGCTAGAGCCAGGTGCGGTTCTGTGGCTAGAGCAGAGGCTGCGGTTCTGTGACTGAAGGCAGGCTGCGTTTCTTGTGAGCTGAAGCAGGCTGCGGTTCTGTGGCGGGAGTCAGGCTGCGGTTCTGTGGCGTACGTGAAAGCAGAGCTGGCTGACAGGTTCTGTGGCTAGAGCGG